>NW_027454645.1:53512-67610 GCF_040206685.1 Ascaphus truei | reverse complement strand
CTTCAGCAGTCCTGGCTTCAGCTTCCCCTCGTGGCAGGAGCCCGGCCTGCCGCCTGCCAGCCTCGGTTACCGGACGTGGCGCTGCCTGTGCCCCGGAGAGCGCCTCCTGCTGGCCAGAGACTCCTTCTCGGCCATCGCTGAGTTCTTCCAGCTGGTCCTGGATGACCAGCAGTCCCTGAACCCTCAGGCCGGCGATCTCCTCCGGCTCCTGGACGGGGCCCGGGTGTCCGCCGAGGCCATGCTCAGCAACGTGGCCTCGGCCCTGACCGATCTGGGCTTCCAGCCTCCGCCGGCCAGGCCCGAGCCCCTGAGCTGGGCGTCCACGGGGGCCACGGCCTTCCAGAAGAAGGTTCGAGGCTACGTGCTGTGCCGGGAGTACCGGGACTGGCTGGGGAGGGCGGCCAAGGACATGGAGCTGCTCAAGGGGACGCGCAAGGGGAGGGAGAGCGGCCAAGGGGAGAGGAGAGAGTGCTGCCGGAGCTGAGAGAGGGGGGGGGGGAGTGCTGCAGGAGCTGGGAGAGGGGGGGGGGGGTGCTGCCGGAGCTGAGAGGGGGGGGGAGTGCTGCCGGAGCTGAGAGAGGGGGGGGGGAGTGCTGCCGGAGCTGAGAGAGGGGGGGGTGCTGCCGGAGCTGAGAGAGGGGGGAGTGCTGCAGGAGCTGAGAGAGGGGGGGGAGTGCTGCCGGAGCTGAGAGAGGGGGGGGGGAGTGCTGCCGGAGCTGAGAGAGGGGGGAGTGCTGCAGGAGCTGAGAGAGGGGGGGGAGTGCTGCGGAGCTGAGAGAGGGGGGGGGGAGTGCTGCCGGAGCTGAGAGAGGGGGGGGTGCTGCCGGAGCTGAGAGAGGAGGGGGAGTGCTGCCGGAGCTGAGAGAGGGGGGGGGGAGTGCTGCCGGAGCTGAGAGAGGGGGGGGTGCTGCCGGAGCTGAGAGAGGAGGGGGAGTGCTGCCGGAGCTGAGAGAGTGGGGAGGGAGTGCTGCCGGAGCTGAGAGAGAGGGGGGGGAGTGCTGCCGGAGCTGAGAGAGGGGGGGGAGTGCTGCCGGAGCTAATAGAGGGGGGGAGTGCTGCCGGAGCGGAGAGAGGGGGGGGGGGAGTGCTGCTGGAGCGGAGAGAGGGGGGGGGGGAGTGCTGCTGGAGCGGAGAGAGGGGGGGGGGGAGTGCTGCTGGAGCTGAGAGAGGGGGGGTGAGTGCTGCCGGAGCTGAGAGAGGGGGGGGGGGAGTGCTGCCAAGGGGAGAGGAGAGAGTGCTGCCGGAGCTGAGAGGGGGGGGGGAGTGCTGCAGGAGCTGGGAGAGGGGGGGAGTGCTGCCGGAGCTGAGAGAGGGGTGCTGCAGGAGCTGGGAGAGGGGGGAGTGCTGCCAGGAACTGAGAGAGAAGGGAGAGAGGAGGGGGGAGTGCTGCAGGAGCTGAGAGAGGGGGGAGTGCTGCCGGAGCTGAGAGAGAGGGCGAGAGTGCTGCAGGAGCTGGGAGAGAGGGGTGAGGAGAGAGTGCTGTAGGAGCTGAGAGAGAGAGGGGAGTGCTGCAGGAGCTGGGAGAGGGGGGGGTGCTGCAGGAGCTGGGAGAGGGGGGGGTGCTGCAGGAGCTGGGAGAGGGGGGGATGCTGCAGGAGCTGGGAGAGGGGGGGGTGCTGCAGGAGCTGAGAGAGGGCAGGAGTGCTGCAGGAGCTGATAGAGAGAGGGGAGTGCTGCAGGAGCTGAGAGAGAGAGGGGGGAGTGCTGCAGAGAGAGGGGGAGTGCTGCAGGAGCTGAGAGAGAGGGGGGAGTGCTGCAGGAGCTGAGAGAGAGAGGGGAGTGCTGCAGGAGCTGGGAGAGGGGGGGGAGCGGGGCCTTAGCCTGAGACGTAATGCACTTTATATGCTCAGAGTTGTACGAGATCAGTGCGTCGCTCCTGTGCTGCTCTGCAGAGCGTCGCTCCTGTGCTGCTCTGCAGAGCGTCGCTCCTGTGCTGCTCTGCAGAGCGTCGCTCCTGTGCTGCTCTGCAGAGCGTCGCTCCTGTGCTGCTCTGCAGAGCGTCGCTCCTGTGCTGCTCTGCAGAGCGTCGCTCCTGTGCTGCTCTGCAGAGCGTCGCTCCTGTGCTGCTCTGCAGAGCGTCGCTCCTGTCCTGCTCTGCAGAGCGTCGCTCCTGTGCTGCTCTGCAGAGCGTCGCTCCTGTGCTGCTCTGCAATGTGTCGCTCCCGTGCTGCTCTGGAGAGCATCACTCCCGTGCTACCCCGCAGAGCATCGCTCCTGTGCTGCTCTGTTGAGGGTCACTCCCGTGCTGTCCCGCAGACACTCGCTCACATGCTACCTCGCAGAGCATTGCTCCCATGCTGCTCTGCCGAGCATCACTCCTGTGCTTTCCCGCAGAACGTTGCCCTCGTGCTGCTCTGCAGATCGTCACTCCTGTGCTGTCCTGCAGTGTTGCTGCCGTGCTGCTCTGCAGAGCATCGCTCCCGTGCTGTCCCACAGTCTCGCTCCTGTGCTTCCATCACTTCTGAGCTGTGCTGCAGAGCCTCGCCCCCATGCTGCGCTGCAGAGCGTCGCACCAGACTAGATTGTACTTAGATTGTAAGCTCTTCGGAGCAGGGACTCCTTTTCCTAATGTTACTTCTAAGTCTGAAGCGCTTCTTCCCACTGTGTGTTATTTGTATTATTTGTTATTTATATGATTGTCCCGTGTGTTACTGCTGTGACGCGCTGTGTGCATTAATGGCGCTATATAAATAAAGACATACTTACATACCAGGAATCCCTCCCTTTGTATGCACTTTTCTGAACAGATGAAATGATTTCAATGTGTTTGGTGTAAATGTTCCGTGTTCTCTGTGTATATAACGTTCCGTGTTCTCTGTGTATATAATGTTACGTGTTCTCTGTGTATATAACATTCCGTGTTCTTTGTGTATATAACGTTTCATGTTCTCTGTGTATATAACGTTCCGTGTTCTCTGTGTATATATAACGTTCCGTGTTCTCTGTATATAACGTTCCATGTTCTGTGTATATAATGTTCCGTGTTCTCTGTGTATATAACGTTCCGTGTTCTCTGTGTATATAACGTTACGTGTTCTCTGTGTATATAACATTCCGTGTTCTTTGTGTATATAACGTTTCATGTTCTCTGTGTATATAACGTTCCGTGTTCTCTGTGTATATATAACGTTCCGTGTTCTCTGTATATAACGTTCCATGTTCTGTGTATATAACGTTCCGTGTTCTCTGTGTATATAACGTTCCGTGTTCTGTGTATATAACGTTACATGTTCTGTGTATATAACGTTCCATGTTCTCTGTGTATATAACGTTCCGTGTTCTCTGTGTATATAACGTTCCGTGTTCTCTGTATATAACATTCCGTGTTCTCTGTGTATATAACGTTCCGTGTTCTCTGTGTATATAACGTTCCGTGTTCTCTGTGTATATAATGTTACGTGTTCTCTGTGTATATAACGTTCCATGTTCTCCGTGTATATATAACGTTCCATGTTCTCTGTGTAGTGGGATTAGTACAGGATGCTGTGTGTGTAGGGTGCGTGGGATTAGTACAGGATGCTGTGTGCAGGGTGCGCTGGGATTAGTACAGGATGCTGTGTGTGTGCATGGAGCGCTGGGATTAGTACAGGATGCTGTGTGTGTGTAGGGAGCGCTGGGATTAGTACAGGATGCTGTGTGTGTAGGGTGCGCTGGGATTAGTACAGGATGCTGTGTGTACAGGAAGTGCTGGGATTAGTACATGATACTGTGTGTGTAGGGTGCGCTGGGATTAGTACAGGATGCTGTGTGTGTAGGGTGCGCTGGGATTAGTACAGGATGCTGTGTGTGTGTAGGGAGCGCTGGGATTAGTACAGGATGCTGTGTGTGTAGGGTGCGCTGGGATTAGTACAGGATGCTGTGTGTACAGGAAGTGCTGGGATTAGTACATGACACTGTGTGTGTAGGGTGCGCTGGGATTAGTACAGGATGCTGTGTGTGTAGGGTGCGCTGGGATTAGTACAGGATGCTGTGTGTAGGGTGCGCTGGGATTAGTACAGGATACTGTGTGTGTAGGGAGCGCTGGGATTAGTACAGGATGTGTGTGTGTAGGGTGCGCTGGGATTAGTACAGGATGCTGTGTGTGTGCAGGGTGCGCTGGGATTAGTACAGGATGTGTGTGTGTAGGGAGCGCTGGGATTAGTACAGGATGCTGCGTGTGCAGGGTGCGCTGGGATTAGTACAGGATGCTGTGTGTGTAGGGTGCGCTAGGATTGGTACAGGATAGTGTGTGTGTAGGGTGCGCTGGGATTAGTACAGGATGCTGTGTGTGCAGGGTGCGCTGGGATTAGTACAGTATGCTGCGTGTGCAGGGTGCGCTGGGATTAGTACAGTATGCTGCGTGTGCAGGGTGCGCTGGGATTAGTACAGTATGCTGTGTGTGCAGGGTGCGCTGGGATTAGTACAGTATGCTGCGTGTGCAGGGTGCGCTGGGATTAGTACAGGATGCTGTGTGTGCAGGGTGCGCTGGGATTAGTACAGGATGCTGTGTGTGCAGGGTGCGCTGGGATTAGTACAGTATGCTGTGTGTGCAGGGTGCGCTGGGATTAGTACAGGATACTGTGTGTGTAGGGTGCGCTGGGATTAGTACAGGATACTGTGTGCAGGGTGCGCTGGGATTAGTACAGGATACTGTGTGTGTAGGGTGCGCTGGGATTAGTACAGGATGCTGTGTGTGCAGGGTGCGCTGGGATTAGTACAGGATACTGTGTGTGTAGGGTGCGCTGGGATTAGTACAGGATGCTGTGTGTGTAGGGTGCGCTGGGATTAGTACAGGATGCTGTGTGTAGGGTGCGCTGGGATTAGTACAGGATGCTGTGTGTGCAGGGTGCGCTGGGATTAGTACAGGATGCTGTGTGTGTAGGGTGCGCTGGGATTAGTACAGTATGCTGCGTGTGCAGGGTGCGCTGGGATTAGTACAGGATGCTGTGTGTGTAGGGTGCGCTGGGATTAGTCCAGGATGTGTGTGTGTAGGGAGCGCTGGAATTAGTACAGGATGCTGTGTGTGTAGGGAGCGCTGGGATTAGTACAGGATGCTCTGTGTGCAGGGTGCGCTGGGATTAGTAAAGGATGCTGTGTGTGTAGGGAGCGCTGGGATTAGTACAGGATGCTGTGTGTGTGTAGGGTGCGCTGGGATTAGTACAGGATACTGTGTGTGTGCAGGGTGCACTGGGATTAGTACAGGATGCTGTGTGTGTGCAGGGTGCGCTGGGATTAGTACAGGATGCTGTGTGTGTGCAGGGTGCGCTGGGATTAGTACAGGATGCTGCGTGTGCAGGGTGCGCTGGGATTAGTAAAGGATGCTGTGTGTGTAGGGTGCGCTGGGATTAGTACAGGATGCTGTGTGTAGGGTGCGCTGGGATTAGTACAGGATGCTGTGTGTGTAGGGAGCGCAGGGATTAGTACAGGATGCTGTGTGTGTAGGGTGCGCTGGGATTAGTACAGGATGCTGTGTGTGTAGGGTGCGCTGGGATTAGTACAGGATGCTGTGTGTGTAGGGTGCGCTGGGATTAGTACAGGATGTGTGTGTGTAGGGTGCGCTGGGATTAGTACAGGATGCTGTGTGTGCAGGGTGCGCTGGGATTAGTACAGGATGCTGTGTGTGTAGGGTGCGCTGGGATTAGTACAGGATGCTGTGTGTCAGGGTGCGCTGGGATTAGTACAGGATACTGTGTGTGTAGGGTGCGCTGGGATTAGTACAGGATGCTGTGTGTGCAGGGTGCGCTGGGATTAGTACAGGATGTGTGTGTAGGGTGCGCTGGGATTAGTACAGGATGTGTGTGTAGGGTGCGCTGGGATTAGTACAGGATACTGTGTGTGTAGGGTGCGCTGGGATTAGTACAGGATGCTGTGTGTGCAGGGTGCGCTGGGATTAGTACAGGATGCTGTGTGTGCAGGGTGCGCTGGGATTAGTACAGGATGCTGTGTGTGTAGGGTGCGCTGGGATTAGTACAGGATGCTGTGTGTGTAGGGTGCGCTGGGATTAGTACAGGATGCTGTGTGTGTGTGTAGGGAGCGCTGGGATTAGTACAGGATGTGTGTGTAGGGTGTGCTGGGATTAGTACAGGATGCTGTGTGTAGGGTGCGCTGGGATTAGTACAGGATACTGTGTGTGTAGGGTGCGCTGGGATTAGTCCAGGATGTGTGTGTGTAGGGAGCGCTGGGATTAGTACAGGATGTGTGTGTAGGGTGCGCTGGGATTAGTACAGGATGTGTGTGTAGGGTGCGCTGGGATTAGTACAGGATACTGTGTGTGTGTAGGGAGCGCTGGGATTAGTACAGGATGTGTGTGTAGGGTGCGCTGGGATTAGTACAGGATGTGTGTGTAGGGTGCGCTGGGATTAGTACAGGATGCTGTGTGTGTAGGGTGCGCTGGGATTAGTACAGGATGCTGTGTGTGCAGGGTGCGCTGGGATTAGTACAGGATACTGTGTGTGTGCAGGGTGCGCTGGGATTAGTACAGGATGCTGTGTGTAGGGTGCGCTGGGATTAGTACAGGATGCTGTGTGTGTAGGGTGCGCTGGGATTAGTACAGGATGCTGTGTGTGTAGGGTGCGCTGGGATTAGTACAGGATGCTGTGTGTGTAGGGTGCGCTGGGATTAGTACAGGATGCTGTGTGTGTGTTGGGTGCGCTGGGATTAGTACAGGATGCTGTGTGCAGGGTGCGCTGGGATTAGTACAGGATGTGTGTGTGTAGGGTGCGCTGGGATTAGTACAGGATGTCTGTGTGTAGGGAGCGCTGGGATTAGTATAGGATGCTGTGTGTGTAGGGTGCGCTGGGATTAGTACAGGATGCTGTGTGTGTAGGGTGCGCTGGGATTAGTACAGGATGCTGTGTGTGTAGGGAGCGCTGGGATTAGTACAGGATACTGTGTGTGTAGGGTGCGCTAGGATTAGTACAGGATACTGTGTGTGTAGGGTGCGCTAGGATTAGTACAGGATGCTGTGTGTGTGTAGGGTGCGCTGGGATTAGTACAGGATGCTGTGTGTGTAGGGTGCGCTGGGATTAGTACAGGATGCTGTGTGTGTAGGGTGCGCTAGGATTAGTACAGGATGCTGTGTGTGCAGGGTGCGCTGGGATTAGTACAGGATGCTGTGTGTGTGTGTAGGGAGCGCTGGGATTAGTACAGGATGCTGTGTGTGTAGGGTGCGCTGGGATTAGTACAGGATGCTGTGTGTGTAGGGTGCGCTGGGATTAGTACAGGATGCTGTGTGTGTAGGGTGCGCTGGGATTAGTACAGGATGCTGTGTGTGTAGGGTGCGCTGGGATTAGTACAGGATGCTGTGTGTGTAGGGTGCGCTGGGATTAGTACAGGATGCTGTGTGTGTGTGTAGGGAGCGCTGGGATTAGTACAGGATGCTGTGTGTGTAGGGTGCGCTGGGATTAGTACAGGATACTGTGTGTGTAGGGTGCGCTGGGATTAGTACAGGATGCTGTGTGTAGGGTGCGCTGGGATTAGTACAGGATGCTGTGTGTGCAGGGTGCGCTGGGATTAGTACAGGATGCTGTGTGTGTAGGGTGCGCTGGGATTAGTACAGGATGCTGTGTGTGCAGGGTGCGCTGGGATTAGTACAGGATGCTGTGTGTGCAGGGTGCGCTGGGATTAGTACAGGTCTTATTACATCTCATTATATGACGCTGCGTGATAATCATTCCATGAAACCTGATTATAATTAAATATAATAACATTTATTAACCAAAGTGTAGTTACAAACATCGTAATGAGGAGATCCCATAAAAATCTGTGGGACAAACCCTTCCTTGTAGAGGGGGATCCCATTAAAATCTGTGGGACAAACCCTTCCTTGTAGAGGGGGATCCCATTAAAATCTGTGGGACAAACCCTTCCTTGTAGAGGGGGATCCCATAAAAATCTGTGGGACAAACCCTTCCTTGTAGAGGGGGATCCCATTAAAATCTGTGGGACAAACCCTTCCTTGTAGAGGGGGATCCCATTAAAGTCTGTGGGACAAACCATGGAATTATTAAACATGGCAGGAACCCCCTGGGTACCGCGCCAGTGAGGGGAGCGGGTTAAGGGGTTAGCCTCAGGGGAAGAGAGAGGGGCGGGGGCCAAAGAGGGCTACAGTCATGTCACAGGCACTTAAGGAGTTGGGTTTGCAAGTAATGTACTTCTTCACAGAAAGGGTAGTGGAGTCATGGAATGGACTCCCAACAGAGGTGGTAGATGGTAATACAGGAAGGGGAATTCAAGCACGCTTGGGATAGACCTACGGCTAAATCCTATATATGAACATCAAGGATCTCATAGGGTCCGAGGTTGTATAGCAGACAGGACAATGGACGGAGGAAATAGGCAAAGTGCCGTCATATTCCGTTTCTAAGTCCGTGAAGGGGTTACCATGACGTGCTATCGGCCGGACGGGCCCAGCTGGTCCTTCCGGGCGATAGCAGCCGATGGGAACCCCAGCGTGCCTGTGTACTGTCCTCTGTCTTCTCTACCAATGACTCCGGCGTAACAGAACTCAGCAATTCTGGGCTTTGCACACAAAAAGAAACGTTTATTTTGAAGATTAATACTCGCTTACAAAAATACTGCAAAATGGCGGAGACGCCCAGACAGGTCGGGAAGTGGGTCCTTCTATTGGATCTTGGTATCGTGCGGTTAGATCCTGATCCGAGTCTCTCCCGGTCTTTACTTGTCTCTCGGCTGAACCTGCTAAAACGGCTGGATATTTATCCAAACGACCCGGTCAGCCATCTTTAAGCACTGTGTCCTAACATGGTATTTACAGCTTAACTCGTAATACAATATCTCCTTATGAACATAGAAGGAAATCAGGTTTATTCTCAGAAATGATTTTGTCAGATATACCAACAGCTGCCAATTATAACTCAACTGTCACCCGCTGGCTGTTCAGGCAACTTCAGACCATCATATAACCTGCCTGTTCTGGTTGCTTTTTCCACGTAAGAAGATCTTCAGAACTCATTCCAATGTTAAAATAAATTAAACTTATCTCCTTTGCTTTGTAAGACATCCTCAACAATTGCCCTGCAATCAGCCTCCATATGCTCACATGTGAAAGGCACAGACAATGTCTTACAGTGCCTTGTTGATCTAGGAATGAGGTATTACAGTTGTGTCACTATGAAGGTTCCACAGGAGTCGGGTTCTACCAGCTCATCTCTAGCCAATGCCACGTCTGGTCTCACAGGCAGAGCCACAGACATATGGTAGTGAGGAGGCCATGTAAGAGTGAGCTCAGCCCCAGGTGAGCTACCCCCGAAACTGCCACTACGCCTCCAGAAGTGGGCGTCCTTCCCGTTGTGTTGGAGTATTGAGTTGGTGCTATATCTCGGGAGGACTCGGTTGAGTCAACACTATGGGGTGTCTCCGTTGAGTGTCCAGCATTGGTCATCCCCTCTGTGTCGCTGTGCTCTGGATGGGTTCCTTCTGTTGGATAGACATATGGACTCATTCCAGTTGTGTTGGGGTGTTGAGTTGGTGGTATGTCTTGGGAGGACCTGGTTGAGTCATCACTATGAGGTTGGGAGGTTGTTGAGTGTCCAGCATTGCTCATCCCCACTGTGTCGCTGTGCTCTGGGCGGGCTCCTCCTGTTGGGTTGACATACGGACTCATTCCAGTTGTGTTGGGTGCGTATGTGTCCATGGTGTAGACATCCTGAGGTCTTTCAGTTGTGCTGTGCCACGGTGCAAAGGACGTTACTGTGTCACCGTGTTGCACCTCTGGGGCTGTCGTGGTCGTGTTGCTCTCCCACAAACCGAGGTCCTTCTTTGGAACCACTTCACTGATCCAGGACAGCTGAGAGCTCACGGGGGTGTAGTTCCCTGGGCAGACGTGGCCCAGAGAGGTGGGGCTCGAACTGCTGATGCCAAACAGGGCCCAGGGACCTCCAGGGTGGAGCTGGCACACAAGAGGGACCGTCAAGTCCTCCTGAGAAAGGGGAGAGAAGAGGTGAGGATATGGAGGGATTGCGAGGGAAATGAGAGAGAGATGGGAGGGCTGGAGAGAAAGGTTAGGAAAGATCTGCTCTTTCTTTGTCTCTCGGTCTCGTTCCTTTCCCTGACATTGTTCTCTCCTCCTTCTCGAACACCCTCCCCTTTACCTCTCTCACTACCCTGTCCCTCCTCTTCTCTGTCAGTAATTAGAATCAAAGAAGGGGATTCTGTGCTCGCCTCCCTCTATTGCTCACCCTGTCCTCTCTCCCTCTCTTCTCTCCCTCTCTATCACTCACACGCTCCTTCCTCTTTCTCTTCCTCTCTATCCTTCTCTCCCTCATCCTCTTCCTCGCTCTCTCTCCCCCATATCCTCTTCTTCTTTCTCCATCCCTCTCTCCCCCCCTCCTTTCTCCCACTACCCCCTCATTCTCTTCATTGCTCTCTCCAGCTCTCCCCCCTCCTCTCTCACCCTCCCTCTCCTTCTCTTCCTCCCTCTCTAGCCCCCTCAACCTCTCTCTCCCTCTATCCCCCTGATCACCTCCCTCTCCTCATCCTCCCTTGCTCCCTTTCTCTCTCTCTACTTCTATCACCCTCATCCTCACCCTATCTCCCCCTCATCCTCTCTCTCTCTATCCCCCTTAACGTCTCTCTCCCTCTCTCCTATACCCATCCTCTCCCTCTCTCCCCCTATCTCTCGCTCTGTCAGTACGTACGAGGCAGGTAAACGACCCCTCTCTCTCCACGGCAGCACACAGGGGTGTCCTCTCATTCCGCTGACCGCCACACTCCCCTCTGTCCAGCAGAGACACGGCCAGCTCCCGCAGGGGTTGAGAGGGGGAGACCTCATCTGGGGGAGAAGCTGACACGGAGCTGGGTTACTCTGTGCCGGGCGCCATCTTATCACACGCGAGGACGGTAAACAGTTACATTCCGGCTGCGCCCTAAACATATTGACGCGGTGTGTTCACACTGGTTATTGTGTTTTTAAAAGGCAGATTAAAGATCTGATTGTTTAAATACAGAACAGGAAGTCCCCATGTGGGGTCATTGTGATGTCATTTATGGACAGGAAGTTGAAGGTGTGATGTCACAGGAGTTCCAGGTACAAGATACAAAGTCACTAACTGACCCCGCAGCAGAGACACTGGAGACACATCGCTGCTAAAGGAAGGGGCGACTCCATTTTTAAATCCCAGCGAGGAATGACATCACAGGAGGTGACAGCCGGACGGCAGAGACGCAGGACGCTGAACGTGGAGGGGAACCCGACGCCGGGCGCTCGGGAAGGATTTAGCGGGATTATTTTAGGGATATTTATCCCTTTCCTGTTACGTTAAACTCTCCACAACATTATTACCGGGAACCGCCTGTTTCAGAATTGGGGTGCAGCTGCTTTCCTGCAGAATCAGCCATGCTCAGTACTGATGTGTACTGCAGCATAGCCATTGTCTACAAGTGCCCAAGAGCCTAACCCCCCCCCCCCTGCCCAATCTATATAGGGATATACCTGAGGGGTGCAGGTCCCCCCAGCCTGTGACCCTGCACCCGCTGGGTGGGGGGAGGGTATTGGGGGGAGGCAGGCAGATCGGCAGGATATAGTCGCTGAAGGTCACCCCATAATACATCTCCACCAGCGCTAGGTTATTGTCCCCTGATGTCCTCGTGTAGCTTGGGTGAGGCACGACCCTCTTCACCCTGCGGGACACCTGATGGGGGTTATCCCCATCCTCATGCTGCCGCCCCAGGAGGATGGAGAAATCGTTCATCGACACCACCCTGCAGGAGAAGGAACAGGGTGACAGGTGTCTGTCTGTGTCTCTGTGTCTCTGTGTCTCTGTGTCACTATGTCTCTGTGTCACTATGTCACTGTGTCTCTGTGTCACTATGTCTCTGTGTCTCTGTGTCACTATGTCTCTGTGTCACTATGTCACTGTGTCTCTGTGTCACTATGTCTCTGTGTGTCTGTGTCACTATGTCACTGTGTCTCTGTGTCTCTGTGTCTCTGTGTGTCTGTGTCACTATGTCACTGTGTCTCTGTGTCACTATGTCTCTGTGTCTCTGTGTGTCTGTGTCACTATGTCTCCGTGTCACTATGTCTCTGTGTCTCTGTGTCACTGTGTCTCTGTGTCACACTGTACCGGGAGGGACGGGCTCCACATGCACTGTCTCTGTGTCTCTCTGTGTCTCACTGTCTCTGTGTCTCTGTGTCTCTCTGTGTCTCTCTGTGTCTCTGTGTCTCTGTGTCTCACTGTCTCTGTGTCTCTCTCTGTCTCTCTCTGTGTCTCACTGTGTCTGTCTGTGTCTCTGTGTGTCACTATGTCTCCGTGTCACTATGTCTCTGTGTCTCTCTCTGTGTCTCTGTGTCTCTGTGTCTCTGTGTCACTGTGTCTCTGTGTCTCTTTCTGTGTCTCTCTCTGTGTCTCACTGTGTCTGTCTGTGTGTCTCTGTCACTATGTCTCCGTGTCACTATGTCTCTGTGTCTCTCTCTGTGTCTCTGTGTCTCTGTGTCACTCTGTACCGGGAGGGACGGGCTCCACATGCACTGTGTGTCTCCGTGTCACTATGTCTCCGTGTCACTATGTCTCCGTGTCACTATGTCTCCGTGTCACTATGTCTCCGTGTCACTATGTCTCCGTGTCACTATGTCTCCGTGTCACTATGTCTCCGTGTCACTATGTCTCCGTGTCACTATGTCTCCGTGTCACTATGTCTCTGTGTCACTATGTCTCTGTGTCACTATGTCTCTGTGTCACTATGTCTCCGTGTCACTATGTCTCCGTGTCACTATGTCTCCGTGTCACTATGTCTCTGTGTCACTCTGTACCGGAAGGGACGGGCTCCACATGCACTGTCTCTGTGTCTCTCTGTGTCTCACTGTCTCTGTGTCTCTGTGTCACTATGTCTCTGTGTCTCTGTGTCACTATGTCTCTGTGTCTCTGTGTGTCTGTGTCACTGTGTCACTATGTCTCCGTGTCACTATGTCTCTGTGTCTCTGTGTCTCTGTGTCTCTGTGTGTCTGTGTCACTGTGTCACTATGTCTCCGTGTCACTATGTCTCTGTGTCTCTGTGTCTCTGTGTCACTATGTCTCTGTGTCTCTGTGACTCCGTGTCACTATGTCACTGTGTCTCTGTGTCACTATGTCTCTGTGTCTCTGTGTGTCTGTGTCTCTGTGTCACTATGTCTCTGTGTCTCTGTGTCTCTGTGTCACTATGTCACTGTGTCTCTGTGTCACTATGTCTCTGTGTCACTGTGTCACTATGTCTCCGTGTCACTATGTCTCTGTGTCTCTGTGTCACTGTGTCACTATGTCTCCGTGTCACTATGTCTCTGTGTCTCTGTGTCACTGTGTCTCTGTGTGTCTGTGTCACTGTGTCACTATGTCTCTGTGTCACTATGTCTCTGTGTCACTGTGTCTCTGTGTCTCTGTGTGTCTGTGTCACTGTGTCACTATGTCTCTGTGTCACTATGTCTCTGTGTCACTGTGTCTCTGTGTCTCTGTGTGTCTGTGTCACTGTGTCACTATGTCTCCGTGTCACTATGTCTCCGTGTCACTATGTCTCTGTGTCTCTCTCTGTGTCACTGTGTCACTGTGTCTCTGTGTCACTCTCTGTGTCTCTCTCTGTGTCTCTATCTGTGTCTCACTGTGTCTGTCTGTGTCTCTGTGTCACCCTGTACCAGGAGGGACGGGCTCCACATGCACTGTCTCTGTGTCACTGTGTCACTGTGTCACTGTGTCACTGTGTCTCTGTGTCTCTGTGTCACTGTGTGTCTGTGTCTCTGTGTCACTGTGTGTTTGTGTCTCTGTGTCACCCTGTACCGGGAGGGACGGGCTCCACATGCACTGTCTCTGTGTCACTGTGTCACTGTGTCACTGTGTGTCTGTGTCTCTGTGTCACTGTGTCTCTGTGTCACTGTGTCACTGTGTCTCTGTGTCACTGTGTCACTGTGTGTCTGTGTCACTGTGTCACCCTGTACCGGGAGGGACGGGCTCCACATGCACTGTCTCTGTGTCACTGTGTCACTGTGTGTCTGTGTCACTGTGTGTCTGTGTCTCTGTGTCACTGTGTGTCTGTGTCTCTGTGTCACCCTGTACCGGGAGGGACGGGCTCCACATGCACTGTCTCTGTGTCACTGTGTCACTGTGTGTCTGTGTCTCTGTGTCACTGTGTGTCT
>NW_027454645.1:41012-46012 GCF_040206685.1 Ascaphus truei | reverse complement strand
CAATCTCCACTTTGGTCTCGTCTGTCCAAAGGACATTGTTCCAGAAGTCTTGTGGTTTGTTCAGATGCAACTTTGCAAACCTAAGCCGTGCTGCCATGTTCTTTTTAGAGAGAAGAGGCTTTCTCCTGGCAACCCTTCCAAACAAACCCCTACAAATCATCCTCACACATCCTCTTTCTATCCATGCTTCTCCTCCTCGCTTCTGAGGATATCTCTCCCAATCCTGGTCCCTGCCTTATTTCTACTTGCTCTCGTCCTCTCCTCCCACATGCAACTTCTACTCTTTCTGGTGTCAACCCCTCCAACCTCATACCCATTGCCTGCCACCCTCCCTCCTCTCTCCCTTTCTCCTGCCACCATCCCTCCTCTCTCCCATTCTCCTGTGCCCTTTGGAATGCAGCCAGATATCTCAAAATGGGGTTGATAATCGTATCTCATAATGTAAAGGGCATGAATAGCCCTGGTAAGAGACGAGTGGCATTTGCAGACTATCAGAGAAAACAGACTGATATTATATTAGTCCAAGAGACACATTTTAGCACTAACAGTTCACCAAAATACCTGGACAAACATTTCAGGCAATTTTACCTCTCATCTTCCACTAAGAACAAAAAAGGGGTAGCGGTTATATTCCACAATAAGTGTTCATTTAAAGCTGAAAAGATAATTAAAGATAAGGAAGGTAGATATCTGATATTAATAGGCTCAATCAATGGACAAATACTAACATTAGCGTCTATATACGCCCCAAGCAATCACGACCCTACCTTCTTCACGCTAGTTTTCAAAAAGTTGAATAAAGTCGCACAAGGTCCAATGATAGTAGCTGGAGATTTTAATACAACCCTCAATCCTAAACTCGACAGATTGGGCCCACCACAGCGGAATGCTAAAAATGTCTCACACACACTGCGCTGGGCCTGAAAGAGAATAACCTTTTAGATATTTGGAGGGAACAACACCCGTATGACAGAGATTATACATTTTTCTCACACCCTCACTCGTCTTATAGCGGGATCGACTACTTCTTTGTCTCCAGCAGACTGGTCCCAAAGATCTCCCATACCGGGATCCATGATATTTCATGGTCAGATCATGCACCTATAGAGCTAAGGTGCACACAATTAATTCTAGACCGACCTGGAGCAAACTGGAAACTGAATGAATCCCTTTTGAAAAACCCAGAGATTTCCCAATTAGTAGCTGAAGAAATAAAACAATATTTGAAACTAAACGTCGGTTCGGTGAGCTCCACCTATCCCTCTGGGAGGCCCATAAGGCTACGTTAAGGGGGATTCTCATTAGTATAGCGTCTAGGAGAAAGAAGGAAAGGGAGGCAAAAATCTGGTTGTTACAAGCTAAACTAAAAGACCTCTCAGACAAACAAAACAATAATCCAACCATCCTTAAAAAACTAAAGGATGTAAAAATAGAATTGAACTTACTGTTAACCTCCCAGGCTGATATTTCCCTGAATTGGTCAAAGAGGAAGTTATTCCGGCAATTTGATTGGTTCAAGGGCCGTCACGTGACAGCCCTTGAAAAATCTAATTTTGCCGGCTACCAGTTTTCACGATGGCGACGTCACTCCGTCGCTTTGTTGCCGTCGCTCGCACTATAAGCGCACGCGGTGGCAATGCTTTTGTTTTCGGGCGACGTTGGGTCGCTGGCACTATAAGCATGGCCTTATCTGCCACCAGGCTATGTGCATTATGATGTCACAGATGAACTTACGCCCGATAAATACAGACATACAGGACCCCAGAGAAGGACATACCTTTGGGACTGTTATATGAGCACCTCTCGCTGTCCAGCTCAGAGGGGGGGGTCTGTATCTGCAGGTTAAAGGACGCATCCATTGTGACCCTAGATATCCAGTCTTCGTAGGCGTTGAGCTGGGTGTACACCCCGGGGGAAGGGGCGCCCCCCAACACCCTCTCCTTGCATTGCTCCCCGAAGCTCCGGACCCCCACCAAGAACCACGTTCCGTTCTCCATACAAACCAGGGGCCCCCCCGAGTCACTCTGCAGAGATCGAGGGAATAGGGTAAAGCGGGTTAAGCAGGCAGTTTATTTCCACAGCCACAAGGGGGGATTAACACCCTATTTTCATCACTAAATGGGGTTCCTACAATGCAATACTCCAATCTCACCACTAGAGGGACCCCATCCACTTTAATGTTGTATTTTCACCACTAGACGAAGACCCTCGCTGTATAATGCCCTCATTTTCACTACTTGAAGGAGCCCAGAACAGTGTAATGCCATATTCTCACCACTAGAGGGAAACTCCCATACTGCAATGCTCTATCCTCACCACTAGATGGAGCACAGCACACTGTAATGCTCTATTCTCACCACTAGAGGGAGACTCCCATACTGTAATGCCCTATCGTCACAACTAGATGGAGCCCAGCACACAGTAATGCTCAATCCTCACCACTAGATGGAGCCCAGCACACTGTAATGCCCTATTCTCACCACTAGATGGAGCACAGAACACTGTAATGCCCTATTCTCACCACTAGATGGAGCACAGAACACTATAATGCTCTATCCTCACCAATAGATGGAGCCCCTCACAATGAAATACTGTAAAACCTGTTTCTCACCACTAGATGGAGCCCCTCATACTGTAATACCCGTTTCACACCATTAGATGGAGCCCCTCACACTGAAGTACTGTAAAACCTGTTTCTCACCACTAGATTGAGCCCATCACACTGTAATGCTCTATCCTCACCACTAGATGGAGCCCAGCACACTGTAATGCTGTATTCTCACCACTAGATGGAGCCCCTCACACTGAAATGCTCTATTCTCACCACTAGATGGAGCCCATCACACTGTAATGCTCTATCCTCACCACTAGATGGAGCCCATCACACTGTAATGCCCTATTCTCACCACTAGATGGAGCACAGAACACTGTAATGCTCTATCCTCACCACTAGATGGAGCCCAGCACACAGTAATGCTCTATCCTCACCACTAGATGGAGCACAGAACACTGTAATGCTCTATCCTCACCACTAGATGGAGCACAGCACACAGTAATGCTCTATCCTCACCACTAGATGGAGCACAGAACACTGTAATGCTCTATCCTCACCACTAGATGGAGCACAGAACACTCTAATGCTCTATCCTCACCACTAGATGGAGCCCAGCACACAGTAATGCTCTATCCTCACCACTAGATGGAGCACAGAACACTGTAATGCTCTATCCTCACCACTAGATGGAGCCCAGCACACAGTAATGCTCTATCCTCACCACTAGATGGAGCCCATCACACTGTAATGCTCTATCCTCACCACTAGATGGAGCCCATCACACTGTAATGCTCTATCCTCACCACTAGATGGAGCACAGCACACTGTAATGCTCTATCCTCACCACTAGATGGAGCCCCTCACACTGTAATGCTCTATCCTCACCACTAGATGGAGCCCATCACACTGTAATGCTCTATCCTCACCACTAGATGGAGCACAGCACACTGTAATGCTCTATCCTCACCACTAGATGGAGCCCCTCACACTGTAATGCCCTATTCTCACTTCCATTCACTAGAGCAGGGGTGGCCAACTTCAGTCCTCAAGGGCCACCAACGGGTCAGGTTTTCAGGATATCCCTGCTTCAGCAAAGGTGGTGCTGTCATTCTGACTGAGCCATTGATTGAGCTGCCTGTGCTGAAGCAGGGATATCCTGAAAACCTGAGCTGTTGGTGGCCTTTGAGGACTGGAGTTGGTCGCCTCTGTTCTAGAGGGAGCTCATCACACTGTAATTCCACACTCTCACCACTAGATGGAGCCCAGCACACTGTAATGCTCTATTCCCACCACTAGATGGAGCCCAGCACACTGTAATGCTCTATTCCCACCACTAGATGGAGCTCCTCACACTGTAATGCCGTATTTTCACCACTAGGTGGAGCCCCCTAACGCTGTAATGCTGTATTCTCACCACTAGATGGAGCCCCTAACACTGTAATGCTGTATTCTCACCACTAGAGGGCGCCCCTAACATTGTAATGCTGTATTCTCACCACTAGATGGAGCCCCTAAAACTGTAATGCCATATTCTCACCACTAAATGGAGCCCCTCATACTGTAATACCTGTTTCTCACCACTGGATGGAGCACCTCCTACTGTAATACCTGTTTCTCACCACTAGATGGAGCCCCTAACACTGTAATGCTCATGACATAATAATGTATTTTTATACCACCAGAGGGGGCTGATCGCACATTGTTACATTATTATCCCCGTGGGGGGGTTGTGCCCTCACATAGCCATGACCCATTCTCCCTAGCAGAGAAAGGCCCCTCACACTGACGCCTCTCACTCACCAGGCACTCGCTCCCCTCCTCCTCCTTGTATGAAGCGCAGACCATGCCCGGCAGGATGGACACACTGTGATTGGCTGAGTTTGGACGGCTGTAGATACAGTTGCACTCATTGGGACCAATCAGCTCCAGCTTCACGCCCCGCGGGGGCCCCACCTTGCCATCTGTCATACAGGAAGAAGGCAGGGTCAGGATGGCACCTATCACCCATGTACCTACCTCCCACCCCCCAACACACAGCGAGGAGTAATACCCTCATATAGGGCTGATACTGAACTTTCTGGAGCAGAAGATCACCAGACCAGAATATAACACTGATACAGCCCTTTATGGCCGAGAAGAAGATGATACCTCTATATAAAGCTGATACAGAGCTGAATGGACCAGTATGACAGTAACACCCCTATATAAGCTACATGTGGATCAGAAGATTGCCAGGCCCCAGGAAAGGCTCATATAAAGTGGTATGGAGCGAAAGATTGTGAGACCCCAATATACAGCACTGAATTGAATAGTGAGACTGTAATACTTCTATATAAGGCTCATACAGAGCTGTATGGACCAGTGAGACCGTGATACCCCAAAGATCCCAAAAGTCTTGTGTCAGAGTTTACCTCTCATTTGACTCTCTGCTACAGAGGGCCCCCCT
>NW_027454645.1:33512-38512 GCF_040206685.1 Ascaphus truei | reverse complement strand
CTCCTCCTCTCCCTCTCTTCTCTCTCACACGCACACACTCACCCCCTCTCTCCCCCCCCCCTCTTCTCTCTCACACACACACTCTCTCCTTCTCTCCCCCCTCTCTTCTCTCTCTCACACACACGCTCCCTCTCTTCTCTCACACACACTCTCCTTCTCTCTGTCCCTCTCACACACTCTCTCACACCCCCACACACTCCCCCTCTTCTCTCTCACACACACACACTCTCTCCTCCTCTCTCTCTTTCTCCCCCCCCTCCCTCTGCTCTCCCCCCCTCTTGCTCAGCACTCAGTGTTGGGTTATCTCACCCCATGAAGCAGTGTGCTGCCGTTATCGCCCAGCTCGCAGAGATCAGTGCCCCTCCGCACACCCTGCGCCCGTCTTTCCTCAGGTCTACTTGCCACGGCCATGCCCCTGGACTGCTAGGACCAGCATCCCGTACCTCTGGGACTCCGCACCCTGCGGGAGGAACCAATCAGTGCATCGTAGGGTAAACCGGCGGTCTGTGTCCGGTTCTAGAGGTGCCATGGTCTGTGTCCGGTTCTAGAGGTGCCATGGTCTGTGTCCGGTTCTAGAGGTGCCATGGTCTGTGTCTAGCCCTAGAGGTGCCTGGGACTGTGTCCATCCTAGAGGCGCTGTGGTTAGTTTGCAGACTAAGATGTGTGTCCATCCTAGAGGGGCTGTGTTTGGTGTCTAGTCATAGAGGTGCCATGCTTAGTGAGTAGAGGTGCCATGCTTAGTGAGTAGAGGTGCCATGCTTAGTGAGTAGAGGTGCCATGCTTAGTGAGTAGAGGTGCCATGCTTAGTGAGTAGAGGTGCCAGGGTCTGAGTCCATCCTAGAGGGGCTGTGTTTGGTGTCCAGTCCTAGAGGTTACCTGGGTTCTTGGTGCTGAGGAGGTCACTGCAGTTGTTGGTGTCCACATCATCGGTGACCGTAATGTTCTGCGGGCTGAAGGCAGCGCCGGAGCCGGCCCAGTTCTGGATCCAGTCCCGGTACGAGGACACGGCCGTGACGACAGTGGGACTGTCACGTAGGTGACATCCTTGGGAGAAGCTGATGATACCGGCGAGAAACCAGACCCCCATCCTCATTACAGACCACTGGACCCCCGGAGTCACCCTGAGGGGTACGGAGAGAGGGAGGGGAGGCGGAGGGAGAGGCGGGAAGAGAGAGAGAGAGACAGGGGGCAAGAGGAAGGAGAGAGAAAGAGACGGAAAGAGGGAGGGAGGGAGAGAGAAAGGGGGAGAGAGGGAGAGAAAGGGGAAGAGAGGGAGAGAAAGGAAGGGAGAGACAGTGAGGGAGAGGGGAAAGAGATAGAGGGAGAGAAAAAGAATGGAGAGAAAGAGATGGAGGGGAGAGAGAGGGGAGAAGAGAGGGGACGGGCAGGGGGAGAAGAGAGAGACGGCGAGGAAGAGAGAAACGCAGGGGGAGAGGGGGAAAGAAAGAGAGAGAGAGATGGGGAGAGAAGGAAAATGGTGGGAAGAGAGAGAGAGGATAAATAAAAGAGGGAGAGAGAAACGGTGAGAGAGGAAAATGGAGAGAAGTAGGAGAGAGAAATAGGAACAAATGTGAGAAATACATCACCTACTCCTACCATTCCCTGTGATGTCACTCAGCACATCCCTGCGATGTCAACACATGATGTCACTCAGCACATCCCCTGCGATGTCACACATGATGTCACTCAGCACATCCCCTGCGATGTCACACACACACAGAGCACGATGTCACTCAGCACATCCCCTGTGATGTCACACATGATGTCACTCAGCACATCCCCTGCGATGTCACACACACACAGAGCACGATGTCACTCAGCACATCCCCTGTGATTGTCACACATTGATGTCACACAGCACATCCCCTGCGATGTCACACACACACAGAGCATGATGTCACTCACCAGGCATGGCCCTTTCTCCCCGTCACTCTCCGCCACGCACAGCAATGCCGGGATGGGTGGGGTCCATCAGATCAGGTATCTCGTGGGAGTTATAGATACAGTTACATGTCCGCCAGCCAACCAGAGTCTGAGCGACCTTCTGCAGAGAACGCAGGCTGTCCAGGGTCTCTGGGGGGGCAGATTGAGTGGGGGGGCAAAGTGAGTGGGGGTGGGGCAGTGTGAGTGGGGGTGTGGGCACAGTGAGTGGAGGGGGCAGAGTGAGTGGAGGGGGCATAGTGAGTGAGGGTGGGGCAGAGTGAGTGGGAGTGTGGGGCAGAGTGAGTGGGGGGGGCAAAGTGAGTGGGGGTGGGGCAGAGTGAGTGGGGGTGTGGGGCAGAGTGAGTGGGGGTGTGGGGCAGAGTGAGTGGGGGTGTGGGGCAGAGTGAGTGGAGGGGGCATAGTGAGTGGGAGGGCATAGTGAGTGGGGGGGCAAAGTGAGTGGGGGTGGGGCAGAGTGAGTGGGGGTGTGGGGCAGAGAGAGTGGGAGGGCATAGTGAGTGGGGGGGGCAAAGTGAGTGGGGGTGGGGCAGAGAGACGGGAGAATAGGGTTAAGGAAGAAAGAGAGATACAGGACAGAGAGGGGGAAAGCGAGAGAGAAGAGGAGAGAGAGAAGAGGAGAAGAGAGAGAGAAAAGAGGGTGACCAAGGGTGAGGGAAGGTAAGGGTGAAAGGGGAAAGAGAGAGAGGAGTTAGGGGGAGCCCAAGGGTGAGGGAAGGGAGGGGGCGCAGGAAGAGAAGAAAGAAAGGACAGAATGAGGGGGGTGTACAAAATAAGAGGGAGATTGAGAGACCCAATCCCTCAGCACACGTCACCCCCCCCCCCTCTACCTGACTTTCTCTCACCTCCCCTCTCTTCTCCCCCTCTCCCCTCCCCTCTCCCCCTCTCTTCTCCCCTCTCTTTTCCCCTCTCTTTTCCCCTCTCACCTCCCCTCTCTTCTGCCCTCTCCCCTCCCCTCTCTTCTCCCCTCCCATTTCCCCTCTCTTCTCCCCTCTTTTTCCCCTCTCTTCTCCCCCTCTCACCTCCCTCTCTTCTCCCCTCTCTTCCTCCCCTCTCTTCTCCCCTCTCTTCTCCCCTCTCTTCTCCCCTCTCACTTCCCTCTCTCTTCTCCCCTCTCTTCTCCCCTCTCTTCTCCCCTCTCTTTCTCCCCTCTCACCTCCCCTCTCTTCTCCCCTCTCTTCTCCCCTCTCACTTCCCCTCTCTTCTCCCCTCTCTTCTCCCCTCTCTTCTCCCTCTCTTCTCCCCTCTCACCTCCACTCTCTTCTCCCCTCTCACCTCCCCTCTCTTCTCCCCTCTCTTCTCCCTCTCTTCTCCCCTCTCTTCTCCCCTCTCTTCTCCCCTCTCACCTCCACTCTCTTCTCCCCTCTCCCCTCCCCTCTCTTCTCCCCTCTCTTCTCCCCTCTCACCTCCACTCTCTTCTCCCCTCTCTTCTCCCCTCTTCCCCTGCCCCGTTCCCACCTACCCCCATCGCGGACGTCCTGAAGCCCGGACACCCAGCAGGTCCTTGCGCAGCCGGAATCGGTGCGTCGCCTCGGGGACGCAGACGGGGGAGATGAAACGCGTGAAGGTCACCGGACGCGACAGCTCGGACCAGCGCCAAGTCCTGACCGTCACGAACGTGGTGTAGTCCTCGTGAGTCAGGATCCGTGACGCCCGCATGCTGACCGCAGAAGCCTCCGGGGGACCGCCCAGCTTGGAGAAACCCAGGTGCAACCGTCCAGGACAGCGGGTCTTTCAGGGTCAGGTTCCTAACAAGGACACAAGGACGGGGCGTGAGAAGCATCCGGTCCGTGTCCACCCTGAAGTGGGAGGGACAGACTGAGGGACAGTGGTCTCTTCTGCCTGTGTCACTGTGTCACCTTGCAGTGGGAGGGACAGACTTTGCGGGACATTGGTCTCTTCTGTCTGTGTCACTGTTCACTGTGTCACCTTGCAGGGGGAGGGCCAGACTGAGGGACATTGGTCTCTTGTGTCTGTGTCACTGTGTCACCTTGCAGGGGGAGGGACAGACTGAGGGACATTGGTCTCTTCTGTCTGTGTCACTGTGTCACTGTGTCACCTTGCAGGGGGAGGGGACAGACTGAGGGACATTGGTCTCTTGTGTCTGTGTCACTGTGTCACCTTGCAGGGGGAGGGACAGACTGAGGGACATTGGTCTCTTCTGTCTGTGTCACTGTGTCACCTTGCAGGGGGAGGGACAGACTTTGCGGGACAGTGGTCTCTTGTGTCTGTGTCACTGTGTCACCTTGCAGGGGGAGGGACAGACTGAGGGACATTGGTCTCTTCTGTCTGTGTCACTGTGTCACCCTGAAGTGGGGAGGGACAGACTGAGGGACATTGGTCTCTTCTGTCTGTGTCACTGTGTCACCCTGAAGTGGGAGGGACAGACTGAGGGACATTGGTCTCTTGTGTCTGTGTCACTGTGTCACTGTGTCACCTTGCAGGGGGGAGGGACAGGCCCAATGGGACATTCCTTCTTACATTGTATAACAGGGTCTCCGGGTAGTTCTCCTGAGGGGCCCGGTCAGAGAACATTTAGGAGCCGTATCAGTGCCATATATATTTCTATGACCTTAACGTACAAGTGACATATCCGTGTGAAAAAGGCACTTAGCTGTCTGAGCATCTAGTGTCAAAATAGCAGGAGCAGAGCGTCCAAGGGCCACAGCCGGGGGGCGCCGGGCCCTCCGGGGGGCGCCGGGTGAGGAGCCGGGCTGGGCAGTGCGCAGGGGACTCGCGGGTTATAGTGTCACTTGGAACGTACACAGAGACCACGTGAGTAGATGTGTGAGCCACGGAGTGTATCACGTGAGACATCAGATGGTCACGTGTCTGGGATGGGAGAATATGTTCCAGGGGGATGTGTGTGTGTGGTAGGGGTGTGTCTCTAGGGGGATTATTGTGTGTGTGTCTCTAGGGGGGATTATTGTGTGTGTGTCTCTAGGGGGGATTATTGTGTGTGTGTCTCTAGGGGGGATTATTTTGTGTGTGTCTCTAGGGGGGATTATTGTGTGTTTGGGTCCTCTAGGGGGGATTATTGTGTGTGTGTCTCTAGGGGG
>NW_027454645.1:0-33312 GCF_040206685.1 Ascaphus truei | reverse complement strand
CTCTCCCCTCCATCTCTTTCTCTCCATTCTTTTGTCTCCCTCTATCTCTTTTCCCCCTCTCCCTCACTGTCTCTCCCTTCCTTTCTCTCCCTCTCTTCCCCTTTCTCTCCCTCTCTCCCCCTTTCTCTCTCCCTCCCTCCTCTTTCCGTCTCTTTCTCTCCCTTCCTCTTGCCCCCTGTCTCTCTCTCTCTCTTCCCGCCTCTCCCTCCGCCTCCCTCCCTCTCTCCGTACCCCTCAGGGTGACTCCGGGGGTCCAGTGGTCTGTAATGAGGATGGGGTCTGGTTTCTCGCCGGTATCATCAGCTTCTCCCAAGGATGTCACCTACGTGACAGTCCCACTGTCGTCACGGCCGTGTCCTCGTACCGGGACTGGATCCAGAACTGGGCCGGCTCCGGCGCTGCCTTCAGCCCGCAGAACATTACGGTCACCGATGATGTGGACACCAACAACTGCAGTGACCTCCTCAGCACCAAGAACCCAGGTAACCTCTAGGACTGGACACCAAACACAGCCCCTCTAGGATGGACTCAGACTCTAGCACCTCTACTCACTAAGCATGGCACCTCTACTCACTAAGCATGGCACCTCTACTCACTAAGCATGGCACCTCTATGACTAGACACCAAACACAGCCCCTCTAGGATGGACACACATCTTAGTCTGCAAACTAACCACAGCGCCTCTAGGATGGACACAGTCCCAGGCACCTCTAGGGCTAGACACAGACCATGGCACCTCTAGGGCTAGACACAGACCATGGCACCTCTAGGGCTAGACACAGACCATGGCACCTCTAGGGCTAGACACAGACCATGGCACCTCTAGGGCTAGACACAGACCATGGCACCTCTAGGGCTAGACACAGACCATGGCACCTCTAGGGCTAGACACAGACCATGGCACCTCTAGGGCTAGACACAGACCATGGCACCTCTAGAACCGGACACAGACCATGGCACCTCTAGAACCGGACACAGACCATGGCACCTCTAGAACCGGACACAGACCATGGCACCTCTAGAACCGGACACAGACCGCCGGTTTACCCTACGATGCACTGATTGGTTCCTCCCGCAGGGTGCGGAGTCCCAGAGGTACGGGATGCTGGTCCTAGCAGTCCAGGGGCATGGCCGTGGCAAGTAGACCTGAGGAAAGACGGGCGCAGGGTGTGCGGAGGGGCACTGATCTCTGCGAGCTGGGCGATAACGGCAGCACACTGCTTCATGGGGTGAGATAACCCAACACTGAGTGCTGAGCAAGAGGGGGGGGAGAGCAGAGGGAGGGGGGGGAGAAAGAGAGAGAGGAGGAGAGAGTGTGTGTGTGTGAGAGAGAAGAGGGGGAGTGTGTGGGGGTGTGAGAGAGTGTGTGAGAGGGACAGAGAGAAGGAGAGTGTGTGTGAGAGAAGAGAGGGAGCGTGTGTGTGAGAGAGAGAAGAGAGGGGGGAGAGAAGGAGAGAGTGTGTGTGTGAGAGAGAAGAGGGGGGGGGGGAGAGAGGGGGTGAGTGTGTGCGTGTGAGAGAGAAGAGAGGGAGAGGAGGAGAGTGTGTGTGTGTGTGTGTGAGAGAGAGAGAGGAGAGAGGGAGAGAGGAGGAGAGAGTGTGTGTGAGAGAGAAGGGAGGGAGAGAGGAGGAGAGTGTGTGTGTGTGTGTGTGTGTGTGTGAGAGAGAGAGACGAGAGGGGGGAGAGAAGGAGAGAGTGTGTGTGAGAGAAGAGGAGGAGAGCGTGTGTGTGAGAGAGAGAAGAGAGAGGGGGAGAGAAGGAGCGAGTGTGTGTGTGAGAGAGAAGAGGGGGGGGAGAGAGGGGGTGAGTGTGTGCGTGTGAGAGAGAAGAGAGGGAGAGGAGGAGAGTGTGTGTGTGTGTGTGTGTGTGTGTGTGTGTGTGTGTGTGTGTGTGTGTGTGAGAGAGAGGAGAGAGAGAGAGGAGGAGAGTGTGTGTGTGTGAGAGAGAAGGGAGGGATGGAGAGTGTGTGAGAGGAGAGAGAGAGGGAGGGAGAGAGAGACAGAGTATGTGAGAGGCAGGGAGGGAGAGTCAGGGAGGGAGTGACAGGGAGGGAGAGTGTGAGAGAGACAGGGAGGGAGGGAGGGAGAGGGAGGGAGGGAGAGACAGGGAGGGAGAGTGTGAGAGAGACAGGGAGGGAGAGAGAGACAGGGAGGGAGAGAGTGTGTGAGAGGCAGGGAGGGAGAGAGGGAGGGAGGGAGAGACAGGGAGGGAGAGAGGGGGAGGGAGAGACAGGGAGGGAGAGAGGGGGAGGGAGGGAGAGACAGGGAGAGAGAGACAGGGAGGGAGAGAGAGACAGGGAGAGAGGGAGAGAGTGTGTGAGAGTCAGGGAGGGAGAGAGAGACAGGGAGGGAGGGAGAGGCAGGGAGGAAGAGACAGGGAGGGAGAGACAGGGAGGGAGAGACAGGGAGGGAGAGAGGGAGGGAGAGACAGGGAGAGAGAGACGGGGAGGGAGAGAGAGACGGAGGGAGAGACAGGGAGGGAGAGAGAGAGACAGGGAGGGAGAGAGACAGGGAGGGAGAGAGACAGGGAGGGAGAGAGACAGGGAGGGAGAGAGACAGGGAGGGAGAGAGAGACAGGGAGGGAGAGAGAGAGACTGGGAGGGAGAGAGAGAGACAGGGAGGGAGAAAGAGAGACAGGGAGGGAGGGAGAGAGAGTCAGGGAGGGAGGGAGAGACAGGGAGAGAGAGACGGGGAGGGAGAGAGAGACGGGGAGGGAGAGAGAGACGGGGAGGGAGAGAGAGACGGGGAGGGAGAGAGAGACGGGGAGGGAGAGAGAGAGATAGGGAGGGAGAGAGACAGGGAGGGAGAGAGAGATGGGGAGGGAGAGAGAGACAGGGAGGGAGAGAGAGACGGGGAGGGAGAGAGAGAGACGGGGAGGGAGAGAGAGACAGGGAGGGAGAGAGAGACAGAGAGGGAGAGAGAGACGGGGGGAGAGAGAGACAGGGAGGGGGAGAGAGACAGACAGAGAGAGAGACAGGGAGGGAGAGAGAGACAGGGAGGGAGAGAGAGACAGGGGGGGAGAGAGAGACAGGGGGGGGAGAGAGGGGGGAGGGAGGGAGACGGGGGGAGAGAGAGACGGGGGAGAGAGAGACAGGGAGGGGGAGAGAGAGACAGGTGGGGAGAGAGAGACAGGTGGGGAGAGAGAGACAGGTGGGGAGAGAGAGACGGGGAGGGAGGGAGACGGGGGGAGAGGGGTTGGGTGCTTCTATCAGTTGGGTTTGGGATTCTCTGTCTGTGAGGTTTATGATTCCCCCCTCTCTCTCCCAGCACCCTCTCCTCAGACTCCCCTTTTGATTGGTCCGTGGTGGTGGCCCCTGGGAGCCCGGCAATGCGGGAGTTTCCCGTGCAAAGGATTAGTCTGCACGGGGCCTACATCTCCCAGGAGGAGGGGAAGGACGCCGCCCTCTTGCAGCTCACCAGCCCCATCACTCTAGGACCATACACCCAGCCGGCCTGCCTTCCCCGGACCTCCCACCGCTTGCTCTTCGGCTCCACCTGCTGGCACACAGGCTGGGACAGACCCCACCCCAGTGAGTGCAACCAGGGGCTTAGGGCAGCACCAAGAGAGGGGTTCCCTCCTCCACAGGCGGAGAGGAACTGGGTGACCCAATTTCCAGGCTCTCTGAATCCTTAATGGTGGCCTGACTCACTCAGCGGTGAAAGTCCTGAGCACGACCAGCAAAGAGATATAACCTCGTTACCCCCCATTATTTTGTTTCAGTGTGTGGGTATTAATAACGTCTCGCTTTTCCTTATATCAGATGACTATTAGTTGTTATTTGGGGGACCCCGTTGATATTTGATGCTCCGCTTCCCCCGAGGTTATATCTCTTTGCTGGTCGTGCTCCCGACTTTCACCGCTGAGTGAGTCAGGCCACCATTAAGGATTCAGAGAGCCCGGAAATTGGGTCACCCAGTTCCTCTCCGCCTGTGGAAACACCTGTTTTGGTGCTGCTATAATTAACTAATTACCCTAATGCTCCCTGAATGTCACCCTGTTTGCGTGGGAATCTCTTTAGTAAGACAGGGGGGCCCTCTGTAGCAGAGAGTCAAATGAGAGGTAAACTCTGACACAAGACTTTTGGGATCTTTGGGGTATCACAGTCTCACTGGTCCATACAGCTCTGTATGAGCCTTATATAGAAGTATTACAGTCTCACTATTCAATTCAGTGCTGTATATTGGGGTCTCACAATCTTTCGCTCCATACCACTTTATATGAGCCTTTCCTGGGGCCTGACAATCTTCTGATCCACATGTAGCTTATATAGGGGTGTTACTGTCATACTGGTCCATTCAGCTCTGTATCAGCTTTATATAGAGGTATCATCTTCTTCTCGGCCATAAAGGGCTGTATCAGTGTTATATTGGGGTCTGGTGATCTTCTGCTCCAGAAAGTTCAGTATCAGCCCTATATGAGGGTATTACTCCTCGCTGTGTGTTGGGGGGTGGGAGGTAGGTACATGGGTGATAGGTGCCATCTTGACCCTGCCTTCTTCCTGTATGACAGATGGCAAGGTGGGGCCCCCGCGGGGCGTGAAGCTGGAGCTGATTGGTCCCAATGAGTGCAACTGTATCTACAGCCGTCCAAACTCAGCCAATCACAGTGTGTCCATCCTGCCGGGCATGGTCTGCGCTTCATACAAGGAGGAGGAGGGGAGCGAGTGCCTGGTGAGTGAGAGGCGTCAGTGTGAGGGGCCTTTCTCTGCTAGGGAGAATGGGTCATGGCTATGTGAGGGCACAACCCCCCCACGGGGATAATAATGTAACAATGTGCGATCAGCCCCCTCTGGTGGTATAAAAATACATTATTATGTCATGAGCATTACAGTGTTAGGGGCTCCATCTAGTGGTGAGAAACAGGTATTACAGTATGAGGTGCTCCATCTAGTGGTGAGAAACAGGTATTACAGTAGGAGGTGCTCCATCCAGTGGTGAGAAACAGGTATTACAGTATGAGGTGCTCCATCTAGTGGTGAGAAACAGGTATTACAGTATGAGGGGCTCCATTTAGTGGTGAGAATATGGCATTACAGAGTTAGGGGGCTCCACCTAGTGGTGAGAATATGGCATTACAGTGTGAGGAGCTCCATCTAGTGGTGGGAATAGAGCATTACAGTGTGCTGGGCTCCATCTAGTGGTGAGAGTGTGGAATTACAGTGTGATGAGCTCCCTCTAGAACAGAGGCGACCAACTCCAGTCCTCAAAGGCCACCAACAGCTCAGGTTTTCAGGATATCCCTGCTTCAGCACAGGCAGCTCAATCAATGGCTCAGTCAGAATGACGGCACCACCTTTGCTGAAGCAGGGATATCCTGAAAACCTGACCCGTTGGTGGCCCTTGAGGACTGAAGTTGGCCACCCCTGCTCTAGTGAATGGAAGTGAGAATAGGGCATTACAGTGTGAGGGGCTCCATCTAGTGGTGAGGATAGAGCATTACAGTGTGATGAGCTCCATCTAGTGGTTAGGATAGAGCATTACAGTGTGCTGGGCTCCATCTAGTGGTGAGGATAGAGCATTACTGTGTGCTGGGCTCCATCTAGTGGTGAGGATAGAGCATTACAGTGTTCTGTGCTCCATCTAGTGGTGAGAATAGGGCATTACAGTGTGATGGGCTCCATCTAGTGGTGAGGATAGAGCATTACAGTGTGATGGGCTCCATCTAGTGGTGAGAATACAGCATTACAGTGTGATGGGCTCCATCTAGTGGTGAGGATAGAGCATTACAGTGTGATGGGCTCCATCTAGTGGTGAGAATACAGCATTACAGTGTGTTGTGCTCCATCTAGTGCTGAGGATAGAGCATTACAGTGTGATGGGCTCCATCTAGTGGTGAGGATAGAGCATTACAGTGTGCTGGGCTCCATCTAGTGGCGAGGATAGAGCATTACAGTGTGCTGGGCTCCATCTAGTGGTGAGAATACAGCATCACAGTGTGTTGTGCTCCATCTAGTGCTGAGGATAGAGCATTACAGTGTGCTGGGCTCCATCTAGTGGTGAGAATACAGCATTACAGTGTGCTGGGCTCCATCTAGTGGTGAGGATAGAGCATTACAGTGTGATGGGCTCCATCTAGTGGTGAGAATACAGCATTACAGTGTGTTGTGCTCCATCTAGGGGTGAGGATAGAGCATTACAGTGTGATGGGCTCCATCTAGTGGTGAGGATAGAGCATTACAGTGTGCTGGGCTCCATCTAGTGGCGAGGATAGAGCATTACAGTGTGCTGGGCTCCATCTAGTGGTGAGAATACAGCATTACAGTGTGCTGGGCTCCATCTAGTGGTGAGGATAGAGCATTACAGTGTGATGGGCTCCATCTAGTGGTGAGAATACAGCATTACAGTGTGCTGGGCTCCATCTAGTGGTGAGGATAGAGCATTACAGTGTGATGGGCTCCATCTAGTGGTGAGGATAGAGCATTACAGTGTGATGGGCTCCATCTAGTGGTGAGAATACAGCATTACAGTGTGCTGGGCTCCATCTAGTGGTTAGGATAGAGCATTACAGTGTGATGGGCTCAATCTAGTGGTGAGGATAGAGCATTACAGTGTGCTGGGCTCCATCTAGTGGTGAAGATAGAGCATTGCAGTGTGCTGGGCTCCATCTAGTGGTGAGGATAGAGCATTACAGTGTGATGGGCTCCATCTAGTGGTGAGAATACAGCATTACAGTGTGCTGGCTCCATCTAGTGGTTAGGATAGAGCATTACAGTGTGATGGGCTCAATCTAGTGGTGAGAAACAGGTTTTACAGTATTTCATTGTGAGGGGCTCCATCTATTGGTGAGGATAGAGCATTACAGTGTTCTGTGCTCCATCTAGTGGTGAGAATAGGGCATTACAGTGTGATGGGCTCCATCTAGTGGTGAGAATACAGCATTACAGTGTGTTGTGCTCCATCTAGGGGTGAGGATAGAGCATTACAGTGTGATGGGCTCCATCTAGTGGTGAGGATAGAGCATTACAGTGTGCTGGGCTCCATCTAGTGGCGAGGATAGAGCATTACAGTGTGCTGGGCTCCATCTAGTGGTGAGAATACAGCATTACAGTGTGCTGGGCTCCATCTAGTGGTGAGGATAGAGCATTACAGTTTGATGGGCTCCATCTAGTGGTGAGAATACAGCATTACAGTGTGCTGGGCTCCATCTAGTGGTGAGGATAGAGCATTACAGTGTGATGGGCTCCATCTAGTGGTGAGGATAGAGCATTACAGTGTGATGGGCTCCATCTAGTGTTGAGAATACAGCATTACAGTGTGCTGGGCTCCATCTAGTGGTTAGGATAGAGCATTACAGTGTGCTGGGCTCCATCTAGTGGCGAGGATAGAGCATTACAGTGTGCTGGGCTCCATCTAGTGGTGAGAATACAGCATTACAGTGTGCTGGGCTCCATCTAGTGGTGAGAATACAGCATTACAGTGTGCTGGGCTCCATCTAGTGGTTAGGATAGAGCATTACAGTGTGCTGGGCTCCATCTAGTGGTTAGGATAGAGCATTACAGTGTGATGGGCTCCATCTAGTGGTGAAGATAGAGCATTGCAGTGTGCTGGGCTCCATCTAGTGGTGAGGATAGAGCATTACAGTGGGTTGGGCTCCATCTAGTGGTGAGAATACAGTATTACAGTGTGTTGTGCTCCATCTAGGGGTGAGGATAGAGCATTACAGTGTGATGGGCTCCATCTAGTGGTGAGGATAGAGCATTACAGTGTGCTAGGCTCCATCTAGTGGCGAGGATAGAGCATTACAGTGTGCTGGGCTCCATCTAGTGGTGAGAATACAGCATTACAGTGTGCTGGGCTCCATCTAGTGGTGAGGATAGAGCATTACAGTGTGATGGGCTCCATCTAGTGGTGAGAATACAGCATTACAGTGTGCTGGGCTCCATCTAGTGGTGAGGATAGAGCATTACAGTGTGATGGGCTCCATCTAGTGGTGAGGATAGAGCATTACAGTGTGATGGGCTCCATCTAGTGGTGAGGATAGAGCATTACAGTGTGATGGGCTCCATCTAGTGGTGAGAATACAGCATTACAGTGTGCTGGGCTCCATCTAGTGGTTAGGATAGAGCATTACAGTGTGATGGGCTCAATCTAGTGGTGAGGATAGAGCATTACAGTGTGCTGGGCTCCATCTAGTGGTGAAGATAGAGCATTGCAGTGTGCTGGGCTCCATCTAGTGGTGAGGATAGAGCATTACAGTGTGATGGGCTCCATCTAGTGGTGAGAATACAGCATTACAGTGTGCTGGCTCCATCTAGTGGTTAGGATAGAGCATTACTGTGTGCTGGGCTCCATCTAGTGGTGAGAAACAGGTTTTACAGTATTTCATTGTGAGGGGCTCCATCTATTGGTGAGGATAGAGCATTACAGTGTTCTGTGCTCCATCTAGTGGTGAGAATAGGGCATTACAGTGTGCTGGGCTCCATCTAGTGGTGAGGATAGAGCATTACAGTGTGATGGGCTCCATCTAGTGGTGAGAATACAGCATTACAGTGTGCTGGCTCCATCTAGTTGTGACGATAGGGCATTACAGTAGGGGAGTCTCCCTCTAGTGGTGAGAATAGAGCATTACAGTGTGCTGTGCTCATCTAGTGGTGAGGATAGAGCATTACAGTATGGAAGTCTCCCTCTAGTGGTGAGAATATGGCATTACACTGTTCTGGGCTCCTTCAAGTAGTGAAAATGAGGGCATTATACAGCGAGGGTCTTCGCCTAGTGGTGAAAACACAGCATTAAAGTGGGATGGGGTCCCTCTAGTGGTGAGATTGGAGTATTGCATTGTAGGAACCCCCTTTAGTGATGAAGATAGGGTGTTAAATAAACTGGCTGTGGAAATAAACTGCCTGCTTAACCCGCGTTACCCTATTCCCTCGATCTCTACAGAGTGACTCGGGGGGGCCCCTGGTTTGTATGGAGAACGGAACGTGGTTCTTGGTGGGGGTCCGGAGTTTCGGGGAGCAATGCAAGGAGAGGGTGTTGGGGGGCGCCACTTCCCCCGGGGTGTACACCCAGCTCAACGCCTACGAAGACTGGATATCTAGGGTCACAATGGATGCGTCCTTTAACCTGCAGATACAGACCCCCCCCTCTGAGCTGGACAGCGAGAGGTGCTCATATAACAGTCCCAAAGGTATGTCCTTCTCTGGGGTCCTGTATGTCTGTATTTATCGGGCGTAAGTTCATCTGTGACATCATAATGCACATAGCCTGGTGGCAGATAAGGCCATGCTTATAGTGCCAGCGACCCAACGTTGCCCGAAAACAAAAGCATTGCCACCGCGTGCGCTTATAGTGCGAGCGACGGCAACAAAGCGACGGAGTGACGTCGCCATCGTGAAAACTGGTAGCCGGCAAAATTAGATTTTTCAAGGGCTGTCACGTGACGGCCCTTGAACCAATCAAATTGCCGGAATAACTTCCTCTTTGACCAATTCAGGGAAATATCAGCCTGGGAGGTTAACAGTAAGTTCAATTCTATTTTTACATCCTTTAGTTTTTTAAGGATGGTTGGATTATTGTTTTGTTTGTCTGAGAGGTCTTTTAGTTTAGCTTGTAACAACCAGATTTTTGCCTCCCTTTCCTTCTTTCTCCTAGACGCTATACACGTGTGTGTGTGTATATATATGTATCAGTATATATGTGTGTGTATATATATATATATATCAGTATATGTGTGTGTATATATATATATCAGTATATGTGTGTGCTGCTCTTATATACCATACATGTAACTGAAACCCTTTCAGTGTGTGAGGGGTTAATGTTTGGTGTCGGTGGCAGGCTGTGGCAGCTCTGTGACGTCCCCCGGCTCTGCACTGGTCGGAGATGCCGTGGCAGGAGCGTGGCCGTGGCAGGTCAGCGTGCAGCAGTATGGATTCCACGCCTGCTCCGGGGTTCTGATAACGGAGACCTGGGTCCTTACTGCAGCTCACTGTGTGTCCAGGTATGAGGGCCACGGGGACAGGGCCACGGGGACAGGGCCACGGGGACAGAACAGAGGGACACGGGGACAGAACAGAGGGACATGGGGACAGAACAGAGGGACACGGGGACAGAACAGAGGGACACGGAGACAGAACAGAGGGACACGGGGACAGAACAGAGGGACACGGAGACAGAACAGAGGGACACGGGGACAGAACAGAGGGACACGGAGACAGAACAGAGGGACACGGGGCAGAACAGAGGGACACGGGGACAGAACAGAGGGACACGGGGACAGAACAGAGGGACACGGAGACAGAACAGAGGGACACGGGGACAGAACAGAGGGACACGGGGACAGAACAGAGGGACACGGGGACAGGGCCACGGGGACAGAACAGAGGGACACGGGGACAGAACAGAGGGACACGGGGACAGAACAGAGGGACACGGGGACAGAACAGAGGGACACGGAGACAGAACAGAGGGACACGGGGACAGAACAGAGGGACACGGGGACAGAACAGAGGGACACGGGGACAGAACAGAGGGACACGGGGACAAAACAGAGGGACACGGGGACAAAACAGAGGGACACGGGGACAGGGCCACGGGGACAGAACAGAGGGACACGGGGACAGAACAGAGGGACACGGGGACAGAACAGAGGGACACGGGGACAGAACAGAGGGACACAGGGACAGAACAGAGGGACACGGGGACAGGGCCACGGGGACAGAACAGAGGGACACGGGACAGAACAGAGGGACACGGGGACAGGGCCACGGGGACAGAACAGAGGGACACGGGGACAGAACAGAGGGACACGGGACAGAACAGAGGGACACGGGGACAGAACAGAGGGACACGGGGACAGAACAGAGGGACACGGGGACAGGGCCACGGGGACAGAACAGAGGGACACGGGGACAGAACAGAGGGACACGGGGACAGAACAGAGGGACACGGGGACAGAACAGAGGGACACGGGGACAAAACAGAGGGACACGGGGACAGAACAGAGGGACACGGGGACAGAACAGAGGGACACGGGGACAGAACAGAGGGACACGGGGACAGAACAGAGGGACACGGGGGCAGAACAGAGGGACACGGGACAGAACAGAGGGACACGGGGACAGAACAGAGGGACACGGGGGCAGAACAGAGGGACACGGGGACAGAACAGAGGGACACGGGGACAGGGCCACGGGGACAGAACAGAGGGACACGGGACAGAACAGAGGGACACAGGGACACGCAGACTGGGCTGGTCCTATAGAGGATAGAGAGACAGTGTGTGACGCAGAGACAGTGTGTGACGCAGAGACAGTGTGTGACGCAGAGACAGTGTGTGACGCAGAGACAGTGTGTGACGCAGAGACAGTGTGTGACGCTGAGACAGTGTGTGACGCAGAGACAGTGTGTGACGCAGAGACAGTGTGTGACGCAGAGACAGTGTGTGACGCAGAGACAGTGTGTGACGCAGAGACAGTGTGTGACGTAGAGACAGTGTGACGCAGAGACAGTGTGACGCAGAGACGTAGAGACAGTGTGACGCAGAGACGTAGAGACAGTGTGACGCAGAGACAGTGTGACGCAGAGACGTAGAGACAGTGTGACGCAGAGACAGTGTGACGCAGAGACGTAGAGACAGTGTGACGTAGAGACGCAGAGACAGTGTGACGTAGAGACGCAGAGACAGTGTGACGCAGAAACGTAGAGACAGTGTGACGCAGAAACGTAGAGACAGTGTGACGCAGAGACGCAGAGACAGTGTGACACAGTGACACAGCATGTGGAGTCTGTCCTCCCTTGTATAGAGTGACACAGAGACATAGTGACACAGAGACAGTGCATGTGGAGCCCGTCCCTCCCGGTACAGAGTGACACAGTGACACAGTGACACAGACAGACACAGTGACACAGTGACACAGTGACACAGACAGACACAGTGAAACAGAGACACAGAGACACAGTGACACAGACAGACACAGTGAGACACAGATAGAGACACAGAGACACAGAGAGAGAGAGAGAGAGAGAGAGAGAGGGAGACACACAGTGCATGTGGAGCCCGTCCCTCCCGGTACAGGGTGACACAGACACACAGTGACACAGTGACACAGTGACACAGACACACAGTGACACAGTGACACAGTGACACAGAGACACAGCATGTGGAGCCCGTCCCTCCCGGTACAGGGTGACACAGTGACACAGAGACACAGATAGTGACACAGAGACACAGACACACAGTGACACAGAGACACAGTGACACAGAGACACAGAGACACAGAGACACAGAGACACAGTGACACAGATAGTGACACAGAGACACAGACACACAGTGACACAGACACCTGTCACCCTGTTCCTTCTCCTGCAGGGTGGTGTCGATGAACGATTTCTCCATCCTCCTGGGGCGGCAGCATGAGGAGGGGGATAACCCCCATCAGGTGTCCCGCAGGGTGAAGAGGGTCGTGCCTCACCCAAGCTACACGAGGACATCAGGGGACAATAACCTAGCGCTGGTGGAGATGTATTATGGGGTGACCTTCAGCGACTATATCCTGCCGATCTGCCTGCCTCCCCCCAATACCCTCCCCCCACCAAGCGGGTGCAGGGTCACAGGCTGGGGGGACCTGCACCCCTCAGGTATATCCCTATATAGATTGGGCAGGGGGGGGGGGTTAGGCTCTTGGGCACTTGTAGACAATGGCTATGCTGCAGTACACATCAGTACTGAGCATGGCTGATTCTGCAGGAAAGCAGCTGCACCCCAATTCTGAAACAGGCGGTTCCCGGTAATAATGTTGTGGGGGGTTTAACGTAACAGGAAAGGGATAAATATCCCTAAAATAATCCCGCTAAATCCTTCCCGAGCGCCCGGCGTCGGGTTCCCCTCCACGTTCAGCGTCCTGCGTCTCTGCCGTCCGGCTGTCACCTCCTGTGACGTCATTCCTCGCTGGGATTTTAAAATGGAGTCGCCCCTTCCTTTAGCAGCGATGTGTCTCCAGTGTCTCTGCTGCGGGGTCAGTTAGTGACTTTGTATCTTGTACCTGGAACTCCTGTGACATCACACCTTCAACTTCCTGTCCATAAATGACATCACAATAACCCCACATGGGGACTTCCTGTTCTGTATTTAAACAATCAGATCTTTAATCTGCCTTTTAAAAAACACAATAACCAGTGTGAACACACCGCGTCAAGATGTTTAGGGCGCAGCCGGAATGTAACTGTTTACCGTCCTCGCGTGTGATAAGATGGCGCCCGGCACAGAGTAACCCAGCTCCGTGTCAGCTTCTCCCCCAGATGAGGTCTCCCCCTCTCAACCCCTGCGGGAGCTGGCCGTGTCTCTGCTGGACAGAGGGGAGTGTGGCGGTCAGCGGAATGAGAGGACACCCCTGTGTGCTGCCGTGGAGAGAGAGGGGTCGTTTACCTGCCTCGTACGTACTGACAGAGCGAGAGATAGGGGGAGAGAGGGAGAGGATGGGTATAGGAGAGAGGGAGAGAGACGTTAAGGGGGATAGAGAGAGAGAGGATGAGGGGGAGATAGGGTGAGGATGAGGGTGATAGAAGTAGAGAGAGAGAAAGGGAGCAAGGGAGGATGAGGAGAGGGAGGTGATCAGGGGGATAGAGGGAGAGAGAGGTTGAGGGGGCTAGAGAGGGAGGAAGAGAAGGAGAGGGAGGGCGAGAGAGGAGGGGGGAGAGCTGGAGAGAGCAAGGAAGAGAATGAGGGGGTAGTGGGAGAAAGGAGGGGGGGAGAGAGGGATGGAGAAAGAAGAAGAGGATATGGGGGAGAGAGAGTGAGGAAGAGGATGAGGGAGAGAAGGATAGAGAGGAAGAGAAAGAGGAAGGAGCGTGTGAGTGATAGAGAGGGAGAGAAGAGAGGGAGAGAGGACAGGGTGAGCAATAGAGGGAGGCGAGCACAGAATCCCCTTCTTTGATTCTAATTACTGACAGAGAAGAGGAGGGACAGGGTAGTGAGAGAGGTAAAGGGGAGGGTGTTCGAGAAGGAGGAGAGAACAATGTCAGGGAAAGGAACGAGACCGAGAGACAAAGAAAGAGCAGATCTTTCCTAACCTTTCTCTCCAGCCCTCCCATCTCTCTCTCATTTCCCTCGCAATCCCTCCATATCCTCACCTCTTCTCTCCCCTTTCTCAGGAGGACTTGACGGTCCCTCTTGTGTGCCAGCTCCACCCTGGAGGTCCCTGGGCCCTGTTTGGCATCAGCAGTTCGAGCCCCACCTCTCTGGGCCACGTCTGCCCAGGGAACTACACCCCCGTGAGCTCTCAGCTGTCCTGGATCAGTGAAGTGGTTCCAAAGAAGGACCTCGGTTTGTGGGAGAGCAACACGACCACGACAGCCCCAGAGGTGCAACACGGTGACACAGTAACGTCCTTTGCACCGTGGCACAGCACAACTGAAAGACCTCAGGATGTCTACACCATGGACACATACGCACCCAACACAACTGGAATGAGTCCGTATGTCAACCCAACAGGAGGAGCCCGCCCAGAGCACAGCGACACAGTGGGGATGAGCAATGCTGGACACTCAACAACCTCCCAACCTCATAGTGATGACTCAACCAGGTCCTCCCAAGACATACCACCAACTCAACACCCCAACACAACTGGAATGAGTCCATATGTCTATCCAACAGAAGGAACCCATCCAGAGCACAGCGACACAGAGGGGATGACCAATGCTGGACACTCAACGGAGACACCCCATAGTGTTGACTCAACGGAGTCCTCCCGAGATATAGCACCAACTCAATACTCCAACACAACGGGAAGGACGCCCACTTCTGGAGGCGTAGTGGCAGTTTCGGGGGTAGCTCACCTGGGGCTGAGCTCACTCTTACATGGCCTCCTCACTACCATATATCTGTGGCTCTGCCTGTGAGACCAGACGTGGCATTGGCTAGAGATGAGCTGGTGGAACCCGACTCCTGTGGAACCTTCATAGTGACACAACTGTAATACCTCATTCCTAGATCAACAAGGCGCTGTAAGACATTGTCTGTGCCTTTCACATGTGAGCATATGGAGGCTGATTGCAGGGCAATTGTTGAGGATGTCTTACAAAGCAAAGGAGATAAGTTTAATTTATTTTAACATTGGAATGAGTTCTGAAGATCTTCTTACGTGGAAAAAGCAACCAGAACAGGCAGGTTATATGATGGTCTGAAGTTGCCTGAACAGCCAGCGGGTGACAGTTGAGTTATAATTGGCAGCTGTTGGTATATCTGACAAAATCATTTCTGAGAATAAACCTGATTTCCTTCTATGTTCATAAGGAGATATTGTATTAAGAGTTAAGCTGTAAATACCATGTTAGGACACAGTGCTTAAAGATGGCTGACCGGGTCGTTTGGATAAATATCCAGCCGTTTTAGCAGGTTCAGCCGAGAGACAAGTAAAGACCGGGAGAGACTCGGATCAGGATCTAACCGCACGATACCAAGATCCAATAGAAGGACCCACTTCCCGACCTGTCTGGGCGTCTCCGCCATTTTGCAGTATTTTTGTAAGCGAGTATTAATCTTCAAAATAAACGTTTCTTTTTGTGTGCAAAGCCCAGAATTGCTGAGTTCTGTTACGCCGGAGTCATTGGTAGAGGAGACAGAGGACAGTACACAGGCACGCTGGGGTTCCCATCGGCTGCTATCGCCCGGAAGGACCAGCTGGGCCCGTCCGGCCGATAGCACGTCATGGTAACCCCGTCACGGTCTTAGAAGCGGAATATGACGGCACTTTGCCTATTTCCTCCGTCCATTGTCCTGTCTGCTATACAACCTCGGACCCTATGAGATCCTTGATGTTCATATATAGGATTTAGCCGTAGGTCTATCCCAAGCGTGCTTGAATTCCCCTTCCTGTATTACCATCTACCACCTCTGTTGGGAGTCCATTCCATGACTCCACTACCCTTTCTGTGAAGAAGTACATTACTTGCAAACCCAACTCCTTAAGTGCCTGTGACATGACTGTAGCCCTCTTTGGCCCCCGCCCCTCTCTCTTCCCCTGAGGCTAACCCCTTAACCCGCTCCCCTCACTGGCGCGGTACCCAGGAGGTTCCTGCCATGTTTAATAATTCCATGGTTTGTCCCACAGACTTTAATGGGATCCCCCTCTACAAGGAAGGGTTTGTCCCACAGACTTTAATGGGATCCCCCTCTACAAGGAAGGGTTTGTCCCACAGATTTTAATGGGATCCCCCTCTACAAGGAAGGGTTTGTCCCACAGACTTTAATGGGATCCCCCTCTACAAGGAAGGGGTTGTCCCACAGACTTTAATGGGATCCCCCTCTACAAGGAAGGGTTTGTCCCACAGACTTTAATGGGATCCCCCTCTACAAGGAAGGGTTTGTCCCACAGATTTTAATGGGATCCCCCTCTACAAGGAAGGGTTTGTCCCAAAGATTTTAATGGGATCCCCCTCTACAAGGAAGGGTTTGTCCCAAAGATTTTAATGGGATCCCCCTCTACAAGGAAGGGTTTGTCCCAAAGATTTTAATGGGATCCCCCTCTACAAGGAAGGGTTTGTCCCACAGATTTTTATGGGATCTCCTCATTACGATGTTTGTAATTACACTTTGGTTAATAAATGTTATTATATTTAATTATAATCAGGTTTCATGGAATGATTATCACGCAGAGTCATATAATGAGATGTAATAAGACCTGTACTAATCCCAGCGCACCCTGCACACACAGCATCCTGTACTAATCCCAGCGCACCCTACACACACAGCATCCTGTACTAATCCCAGCGCACCCTACACACAGCATCCTGTACTAATCCCAGCGATCCCTACACACACAGCATCCTGTACTAATCCCAGCGCACCCTGCACACACAGCATCCTGTACTAATCCCAGCGCACCCTACACACACAGCATCCTGTACTAATCCCAGCGCACCCTGCACACACAGCGTCCTGTACTAATCCCAGCGTTCCCTACACACACAGCATCCTGTACTAATCCCAGCGCACCCTGCACACACAGGATCCTGTACTAATCCCAGCGCACCCTACACACACAGCATCCTGTACTAATCCCAGCGCACCCTGCACACACAGGATCCTGTACTAATCCCAGCGCACCCTACACACACACACACAGCATCCTGTACTAATCCCAGCGCTCCCTACACACACACACATTCTGTACTAATCCCAGCGATCCCTACACACACAGCATCCTGTACTAATCCCAGCGCACCCTGCACACACAGCATCCTGTACTAATCCCAGCGCACCCTGCACACACACAGCATCCTGTACTAATCCCAGCGCTCCCTACACACACACATTCTGTACTAATCCCAGCGCTCCCTACACACACAGCGTCCTGTACTAATCCCAGCGCACCCTACACACACAGCATCCTGTACTAATCCCAGCGCACCCTGCACACACACACAGCATCCTGTACTAATCCCAGCGCTCCCTACACACACAGCATCCTGTACTAATCCCAGCGCACCCTACACACACACACAGCATCCTGTACTAATCCCAGCGCACCCTACAAACACAGCATCCTGTACTAATCCCAGCGCTCCCTACACACACAGCATCCTGTACTAATCCCAGCGCTCCCTACACACACATCCTGTACTAATCCCAGCGCTCCCTACACACACATCCTGTACTAATCCCAGCGCACCCTACAAACACAGCATCCTGTACTAATCCCACCTCCTCTCTGCACACACAGCATCCTGTACTAATCCCAGCGCTCCCTACAAACACAGCATCCTGTACTAATCCCAGCGCTCCCTACACACACATCCTGTACTAATCCCAGCGCACCCTACACACACACAGCATCCTGTACTAATCCCAGCGCTCCCTACACACAGACATCCTGTACTAATCCCAGCGCTCCCTACACACACAGCATCCTGTACTAATCCCAGCGCACCCTTCACACAGCAACCTGTACTAATCCCAGCGCACCCTACACACACACATCCTGTACTAATCCCAGCGCACCATACACACACAGCAACCTGTACTAATCCCAGCGCACCCTTCACACACAGCATCCTGTACTAATCCCAGCGCACCCTACACACACACATCCTGTACTAATCCCAGCTCCCCTCTGCACACACAGCATCCTGTACTAATCCCAGCGCTCCCTACACACACAGCATCCTGTACTAATCCCAGCGCACCCTACACACACAGCATCCTGTACTAATCCCAGCGCACCCTACACACACACATCCTGTACTAATCCCAGCTCCCCTCTGCACACACAGCATCCTGTATTAATCCCAGCGCTCCCTACACACACACATCCTGTACTAATCCCAGCTCCCCTCTGCACACACAGCATCCTGTACTAATCCCAGCGCACCCTACACACACAGCATCCTGTACTAATCCCAGCGCTCCCTACACACACAGCATCCTGTACTAATCCCAGCTCCCCTCTGCACACACAGCATCCTGTACTAATCCCAGCGCTCCCTACACACACACATCCTGTACTAATCCCAGCTCCCCTCTGCACACACAGCATCCTGTACTAATCCCAGCGCACCCTACACACACAGCATCGTGTACTAATCCCAGCGCACCCTACACACACAGCGTCCTGTACTAATCCCAGCGCACCCTACACACACAGCATCCTGTACTAATCCCAGCGCACCCTACACACAGCAACCTGTACTAATCCCAGCGCACCCTGCACACACACATCCTGTACTAATCCCAGCTCCCCTCTGCACACACAGCATCCTGTACTAATCCCAGCGCTCCCTACACACACAGTATCCTGTACTAATCCCAGCGCTCCCTACACACACACATCCTGTACTAATCCCAGCTCCCCTCTGCACACACAGCATCCTGTACTAATCCCAGCGCACCCTACACACACAGCATCCTGTACTAATCCCAGCGCACCCTACACACACAGCATCCTGTACTAATCCCAGCGCTCCCTACACACACACATCCTGTACTAATCCCAGCCCCCCTCTGCACACACAGCATCCTGTACTAATCCCAGCGCTCCCTACACACACAGTATCCTGTACTAATCCCAGCGCACCCTACACACAGCATCCTGTACTAATCCCAGCGCACCCTCCACACACAGCATCCTGTACTAATCCCAGCGCACCCTACACACACAGCATCCTGTACTAATCCCAGCGCACCCTACACACACAGCATCCTGTACTAATCCCAGCTCCCCTCTGCACACACACAGTATCCTGTACTAATCCCAGCGCACCCTACACACAGCATCCTGTACTAATCCCAGCGCTCCCTACACACACAGCATCCTGTACTAATCCCAGCGCTCCCTACACACACAGTATCCTGTACTAATCCCAGCGCACCCTACACACACAGCATCCTGTACTAATCCCAGCGCACCCTACACACAGCATCCTGTACTAATCCCAGCGCACCCTACACACACAGCATCCTGTACTAATCCCAGCGCACCCTGCACACACAGCATCCTGTACTAATCCCAGCGCACCCTACACACACAGCATCCTGTACTAATCCCAGCGCACCCTACACACACAGCATCCTGTACTAATCCCAGCTCCCCTCTGCACACACAGTATCCTGTACTAATCCCAGCGCTCCCTACACACAGACATCCTGTACTAATCCCAGCGCACCCTACACACACAGCATCCTGTACTAATCCCAGCTCCTCTCTGCACACAGCATCCTGTACTAATCCCAGCTCCTCTCTGCACACACATCCTGTACTAATCCCAGCGCACCCTACACACACAGCATCCTGTACTAACCCCAGCGCACCCTACACACACAGTATCCTGTACTAATCCCAGCGCACCCTACACACAGCATCCTGTACTAATCCCAGCGCACCCTACACACAGCATCCTGTACTAATCCCAGCGCTCCCTACACACACAGCATCCTGTACTAATCCCAGCGCACCCTACACACAGCATCCTGTACTAATCCCAGCGCACCCTACACACAGCATCCTGTACTAATCCCAGCGCACCCTACACACAGCATCCTGTACTAATCCCAGCGCACCCTACACACAGCATCCTGTACTAATCCCAGCGCACCCTACACACAGCATCCTGTACTAATCCCAGCGCACCCTACACACAGCATCCTGTACTAATCCCAGCGCACCCTACACACACAGTATCCTGTACTAATCCCAGCGCACCCTACACACAGACATCCTGTACTAATCCCAGCGCACCCTACACACACACACAGCATCCTGTACTAATCCCAGCGCACCCTGCACACACAGTATCCTGTACTAATCCCAGCGCACCCTACACACAGCATCCTGTACTAATCCCAGCGCACCTTACACACACAGTATCCTGTACTAATCCCAGCGCACCCTACACACACAGCATCCTGTACTAATCCCAGCGCTCCCTACACACACAGCATCCTGTACTAATCCCAGCGCACCCTACACACACAGTATCCTGTACTAATCCCAGCGCACCCTACACACACACATCCTGTACTAATCCCAGCGCACCCTACACACACAGCATCCTGTACTAATCCCAGCGCTCCCTACACACACAGCATCCTGTACTAATCCCAGCGCACCCTACACACACAGTATCCTGTACTAATCCCAGCGCACCCTACACACACACATCCTGTACTAATCCCAGCGCACCCTACACACACAGCATCCTGTACTAATCCCAGCTCCTCTCTGCACACACACAGCATCCTGTACTAATCCCAGCGCACCCTACACACACAGCATCCTGTACTAATCCCAGCGCACCCTACACACACAGCATCCTGTACTAATCCCAGCTCCTCTCTGCACACACAGCATCCTGTACTAATACCAGCGCTCCCTACACACAGACATCCTGTACTAATCCCAGCGCTCCCTGCACACACACAGACATCCTGTACTAATCCCAGCGCACCCTGCACACACAGCGTCCTGTACTAATCCCAGCGCACCCTACACACACAGCATCCTGTACTAATCCCAGCGCACCCTACACACACAGCATCCTGTACTAATCCCAGCGCACCCTACACACACAGCGTCCTGTACTAATCCCAGCGCACCCTACACACACAGCATCCTGTACTAATCCCAGCGCTCCCTACACACACAGCATCCTGTACTAATCCCAGCGCTCCCTACACACAGCATCCTGTACTAATCCCAGCGCACCCTACACACACAGCATCCTGTACTAATCCCAGCGCACCCTACACACACAGCATCCTGTACTAATCCCAGCTCCTCTCTGCACACACAGCATCCTGTACTAATCCCAGCTCCTCTCTGCACACACAGCATCCTGTACTAATCCCAGCGCACCCTACACACACAGCATCCTGTACTAATCCCAGCTCCTCTCTGCACACACACAGTATCCTGTACTAATCCCAGCGCACCCTGCACACACAGCATCCTGTACTAATCCCAGCGCACCCTACACACACAGTATCCTGTACTAATCCCAGCGCACCCTACACACACCGCATCCTGTACTAACCCCAGCGCACCCTACACACACATCCTGTACTAATCCCAGCTCCCCTCTGCACACACAGTATCCTGTACTAATCCCAGCTCCTCTCTGCACACAGCATCCTGTACTAATCCCAGCTCCTCTCTGCACACACATCCTGTACTAATCCCAGCGCACCCTACACACACAGCATCCTGTACTAATCCCAGCGCACCCTACACACACAGCATCCTGTACTAATCCCAGCGCTCCCTACACACAGCATCCTGTACTAATCCCAGCGCACCCTACACACACATCATCCTGTACTAATCCCAGCGCACCCTACACACAGCATCCTGTACTAATCCCAGCGCACCCTACACACAGCATCCTGTACTAATCCCAGCGCACCCTACACACAGCATCCTGTACTAATCCCAGCGCACCCTACACACAGCATCCTGTACTAATCCCAGCGCACCCTACACACAGCATCCTGTACTAATCCCAGCGCACCCTGCACACACAGTATCCTGTACTAATCCCAGCGCACCCTACACACAGCATCCTGTACTAATCCCAGCGCACCCTACACACACAGCATCCTGTACTAATCCCAGCGCACCCTACACACACAGCATCCTGTACTAATCCCAGCGCACCCTACACACACACACAGCATCCTGTACTAATCCCAGCGCACCCTGCACACACAGTATCCTGTACTAATCCCAGCGCACCCTACACACAGCATCCTGTACTAATCCCAGCGCACCCTACACACAGCATCCTGTACTAATCCCAGCGCACCCTACACACACAGCATCCTGTACTAACCCCAGCGCACCCTACACACAGTATCCTGTACTAATCCCAGCGCTCCCTACACACACAGCATCCTGTACTAATCCCAGCGCACCCTACACACACAGCATCCTGTACTAATCCCAGCGCACCCTACACACACAGCATCCTGTACTAATCCCAGCTCCTCTCTGCACACACACAGCATCCTGTACTAATCCCAGCGCACCCTACACACACAGCATCCTGTACTAATCCCAGCGCACCCTACACACACAGCAGCCTGTACTAATCCCAGCTCCTCTCTGCACACACAGCATCCTGTACTAATCCCAGCGCTCCCTACACACAGACATCCTGTACTAATCCCAGCGCTCCCTACACACACACAGACATCCTGTACTAATCCCAGCGCACCCTGCACACACAGCGTCCTGTACTAATCCCAGCGCACCCTACACACACAGCATCCTGTACTAATCCCAGCGCACCCTACACACACAGCATCCTGTACTAATCCCAGCGTACCCTACACACACAGCGTCCTGTACTAATCCCAGCGCACCCTACACACACAGCATCCTGTACTAATCCCAGCGCTCCCTACACACACAGCATCCTGTACTAATCCCAGCGCTCCCTACACACAGCATCCTGTACTAATCCCAGCGCACCCTACACACACAGCATCCTGTACTAATCCCAGCGCACCCTACACACACAGCATCCTGTACTAATCCCAGCTCCTCTCTGCACACACACAGTATCCTGTACTAATCCCAGCTCCTCTCTGCACACACAGCATCCTGTACTAATCCCAGCTCCTCTCTTCACACACAGCATCCTGTACTAATCCCAGCTCCTCTCTGCACACACACAGCATCCTGTACTAATCCCAGCGCACCCTACACACACAGCATCCTGTACTAATCCCAGCTCCTCTCTGCACACACACAGTATCCTGTACTAATCCCAGCTCCTCTCTGCACACACAGCATCCTGTACTAATCCCAGCTCCTCTCTGCACACACAGCATCCTGTACTAATCCCAGCTCCTCTCTGCACACACACAGCATCCTGTACTAATCCCAGCGCACCCTACACACACAGCATCCTGTACTAATCCCAGCGCACCCTACACACACAGCATCCTGTACTAATCCCAGCTCCTCTCTGCACACACACAGTATCCTGTACTAACCCCAGCTCCTCTCTGCACACACAGCATCCTGTACTAACCCCAGCTCCTCTCTACACACACAGCATCCTGTACTAATCCCAGCGCACCCTACACACACAGCATCCTGTACTAATCCCAGCTCCTCTCTGCACACACACAGTATCCTGTACTAACCCCAGCTCCTCTCTGCACACACACAGTATCCTGTACTAACCCCAGCTCCTCTCTGCACACACAGCATCCTGTACTAACCCCAGCTCCTCTCTGCACACACAGCATCCTGTACTAACCCCAGCTCCTCTCTACACACACAGCATCCTGTACTAATCCCAGCGCACCCTACACACAGTATCCTGTACTAATCCCAGCGCTCCCTACTCACACACACAGCATCCTGTACTAATCCCAGCGCACCCTACACACACAGCATCCTGTACTAATCCCAGCGCACCCTACACACACACACAGCATCCTGTACTAATCCCAGCGCACCCTACACACACACACAGCATCCTGTACTAATCCCAGCGCACCCTACACACACAGCATCCTGTACTAATCCCAGCACTCCCTACACACACAGCATCCTGTACTAATCCCAGCACTCCCTACACACACAGTATCCTGTACTAATCCCAGCGCACCCTACACACAGCATCCTGTACTAATCCCAGCGATCCCTACACACACAGCATCCTGTACTAATCCCAGCGCACCCTACACACACACATCCTGTACTAATCCCAGCGCACCTTACACACACAGTATCCTGTACTAATCCCAGCGCACCCTACACACACAGCATCCTGTACTAATCCCAGCGCACCCTACACACACAGTATCCTGTACTAATCCCAGCGCTCCCTACACACACACACAGCATCCTGTACTAATCCCAGCGCACCCTACACACAGTATCCTGTACTAATCCCAGCGCTCCCTACACACACACACAGCATCCTGTACTAATCCCAGCGCACCCTACACACACACACAGCATCCTGTACTAATCCCAGCACACCCTACACACACAGCATCCTGTACTAATCCCAGCACTCCCTACACACACAGCATCCTGTACTAATCCCAGCACTCCCTACACACACAGCATCCTGTACTAATCCCAGCGCACCCTACACACAGCATCCTGTACTAATCCCAGCGATCCCTACACACACAGCATCCTGTACTAATCCCAGCGCACCCTACACACACAGCATCCTGTACTAATCCCAGCGCACCCTACACACACAGCATCCTGTACTAATCCCAGCGCACCCTGCACACACACAGTATCCTGTACTAATCCCAGCGCACCCTACACACACAGTATCCTGTACTAATCCCAGCGCACCCTACACACACACATCCTGTTCTAATCCCAGCGCACCCTACACACACAGCATCCTGTACTAATCCCAGTGCACCCTACACACAGCATCCTGTACTAATCCCAGCGCACCCTGACACACAGCATCCTGTACTAATCCCAGCGCTCCCTACACACAGCATCCTGTACTAATCCCAGCGCACCCTACACACAGCATCCTGTACTAATCCCAGCGCACCCTACACACACAGCATCCTGTACTAATCCCAGCGCACCCTACACACAGCATCCTGTACTAATCCCAGCGCACCCTACACACACCGAATCCTGTACTAATCCCAGCGCACCCTACACACAGCATCCTGTACTAATCCCAGCGCACCCTACACACACAGCATCCTGTACTAATCCCAGCGCACCATACACACACAGCAACCTGTACTAATCCCAGCGCACCCTACACACAGCATCCTGTACTAATCCCAGCGCTCCCTACACACAGACATCCTGTACTAATCCCAGCGCACCCTACACACACACATCCTGTACTAATCCCAGCGCACCTTGCACACACAGCATCCTGTACTAATCCCAGCGCACCCTACACACACAGCATCCTGTACTAATCCCAGCGCACCCTACACACACAGCATCCTGTACTAATCCCAGCTCCCCTCTGCACACACAGCATCCTGTACTAATCCCAGCGCACCCTACACACACAGCATCCTGTACTAATCCCAGCGCACCCTACACACACAGCATCCTGTACTAATCCCAGCGCACCCTACACACAGACATCCTGTACTAATCCCAGCGCACCCTACACACACAGCATCCTGTACTAATCCCAGCGCTTCCTACACACACACATCCTGTACTAATCCCAGCTCCCCTCTGCACACACAGTATCCTGTACTAATCCCAGCTCCTCTCTGCACACATAGCATCCTGTACTAATCCCAGCTCCTCTCTGCACACACAGCATCCTGTACTAATCCCAGCTCCTCTCTGCACACACAGCATCCTGTACTAATCCCAGCTCCTCTCTGCACACACAGCATCCTGTACTAATCCCAGCTCCTCTCTGCACACACACAGCATCCTGTACTAATCCCAGCGCACCCTACACATACACACAGCATCCTGTACTAATCCCAGCGCACCCTACACACACAGCATCCTGTACTAATCCCAGCGCACCCTAAACACACAGCATCCTGTACTAATCCCAGCTCACCTCTGCACACACAGCATCCTGTACTAATCCCAGCGCACCCTACACACACACACAGCATCCTGTACTAATCCCAGCGCACCCTACACACAGCATCCTGTACTAATCCCAGCGCACCCTACACACACACATCCTGTACTAATCCCAGCGCACCCTGCACACACACACAGCATCCTGTACTAATCCCAGCGCACCCTCCACACACAGCATCCTGTACTAATCCCAGCGCTCCCTACACACACACATCCTGTACTAATCCCAGCGCTCCCTACACACACACATCCTGTACTAATCCCAGCGCACCCTACACACAGCATCCTGTACTAATCCCAGCTCCCCTCTGCACACCCACATCCTGTACTAATCCCAGCTCCCCTCTGCACACCCACATCCTGTACTAATCCCAGCTCTCCTCTGCACACCCACATCCTGTACTAATCCCAGCGCACCCTACACACACAGCATCCTGTACTAATCCCAGCGCACCCTACAAACACAGCATCTTGTACTAATCCCAGCGCACCCTACACACACAGCATCCTGTACTAATCCCAGCGCACCCTGCACACACAGCGTCCTGTACTAATCCCAGCTCCTCTCTGCACACACAGCATCCTGTACTAACCCCAGCTCCTCTCTGCACACACAGCATCCTGTACTAATCCCAGCTCCTCTCTGCACACACAGCATCCTGTACTAACCCCAGCTCCTCTCTGCACACACAGCATCCTGTACTAATCCCAGCTCCTCTCTGCACACACAGCATCCTGTACTAACCCCAGCTCCTCTCTACACACACACAGCATCCTGTACTAATCCCAGCTCCTCTCTGCACACACAGCATCCTGTACTAACCCCACTCCTCTCTGCACACACAGCATCCTGTACTAATCCCAGCGCACTCTGCACACACAGCATCCTGTACTAATCCCAGCGCACCCTACACACACAGCATCCTGTACTAATCCCAGCTCCTCTCTGCACACACAGCATCCTGTACTAATCCCAGCTCCTCTCTGCACACACAGCATCCTGTACTAACCCCAGCTCCTCTCTGCACACACACAGCAACCTGTACTAATCCCAGCGCACCTTGACACACAGCATCCTGTACTAATCCCAGCGCTCCCTACACACACAGCATCCTGTACTAATCCCAGCGCACCCTACACACAGTATCCTGTACTAATCCCAGCGCACCCTACACACACAGCATCCTGTACTAATCCCAGCACTCCCTACACACACAGCATCCTGTACTAATCCCAGCGCACCCTACACACAGCATCCTGTACTAATCCCAGCGATCCCTACACACACAGCATCCTGTACTAATCCCAGCACACCCTACACACACACATCCTGTACTAATCCCAGCGCACCCTGCACACACAGCATCCTGTACTAATCCCAGCGCACCCTACACACAGCATCCTGTACTAATCCCAGCGCACCCTACACACAGCATCCTGTACTAATCCCAGCGCACCCTACACACACACACAGCATCCTGTACTAATCCCAGCGCACCCTGCACACACAGCATCCTGTACTAATCCCAGCGCACCCTGCACACACAGCATCCTGTACTAATCCCAGCGCACCCTCCACACACAGCATCCTGTACTAATCCCAGCGCACCCTGCACACACACAGTATCCTGTACTAATCCCAGCGCACCCTACACACACACACAGCATCCTGTACTAATCCCAGCGCCACACACACACACACACACAGCATCCTGTACTAATCCCAGCGCCACACACACACACACACAGCATCCTGTACTAATCCCAGCACACCCTACACACACACATCCTGTACTAATCCCAGCGCACCCTACACACACACATCCTGTTCTAATCCCAGCGCACCCTACACACAGCATCCTGTACTAATCCCAGCGCACCCTGTACTAATCCCAGCGCACCCTGACACACACAGCATCCTGTACTAATCCCAGCGCTCCCTACACACAGCATCCTGTACTAATCCCAGCGCACCCTACACACAGCATCCTGTACTAATCCCAGCGCACCCTACACACACAGCATCCTGTACTAATCCCAGCGCACCCTACACACAGCATCCTGTACTAATCCCAGCGCACCCTACACACACAGCATCCTGTACTAATCCCAGCGCACCCTACACACAGCATCCTGTACTAATCCCAGCGCACCCAACACACACAGCATCCTGTACTAATCCCAGCGCACCCTACACACACACACAGCATCCTGTACTAATCCCAGCGCACCCTACACACACACAGTATCCTGTACTAATCCCAGCGCACCCTACACACACACACAGCATCCTGTACTAATCCCAGCGCTCCCTACACACACAGCATCCTGTACTAATCCCAGCGCACCCTACACACACACACAGCATCCTGTACTAATCCCAGTGCACCCTACACACACAGCATCCTGTACTAATCCCAGCGCACCCTACACACACACACAGCATCCTGTACTAATCCCAGCGCACCCTACACACACAGTATCCTGTACTAATCCCAGCGCACCCTACACACACAGCATCCTGTACTAATCCCAGCGCACCCTACACACACACACAGCATCCTGTACTAATCCCAGCGCACCCTACACACACACAGTATCCTGTACTAATCCCAGCGCACCCTACACACACAGCATCCTGTACTAATCCCAGCGCTCCCTACACACACACACATCCTGTACTAATCCCAGCGCACCCTACACACAGCATCCTGTACTAATCCCAGCGCACCCTACACACACAGCATCCTGTACTAATCCCAGCGCTCCCTACACACAGACATCCTGTACTAATCCCAGCGCACCCTACACACACACACAGCATCCTGTACTAATCCCAGCGCACCCTACACACACAGCATCCTGTACTAATCCCAGCGCTCCCTACACACACACACAGCATCCTGTACTAATCCCAGCGCTCCCTACACACACAGCATCCTGTACTAATCCCAGCGCTCCCTACACACAGCATCCTGTACTAATCCCAGCGCACCCTACACACACACAGTATCCTGTACTAATCCCAGCGCACCCTACACACACACATCCTGTACTAATCCCAGCGCTCCCTACACACACACATCCTGTACTAATCCCAGCGCTCCCTACACACACACACATCCTGTACTAATCCCAGCGCACCCTACACACACAGCATCCTGTACTAATCCCAGCGCACCCTACACACACAGCATCCTGTACTAATCCCAGCGCTCCCTACACACACAGCATCCTGTACTAATCCCAGCGCTCCCTACACACACAGCATCCTGTACTAATCCCAGCGCACCCTACACACACACATCCTGTTCTAATCCCAGCGCACCCTACACACACAGCATCCTGTACTAATCCCAGCGCTCCCTACACACACAGCATCCTGTACTAATCCCAGCGCACCCTACACACACACATCCTGTTCTAATCCCAGCGCACCCTACACACACAGCATCCTGTACTAATCCCAGCTCCTCTCTGCACACACAGTATCCTGTACTAATCCCAGCGCACCCTTCACACACAGCATCCTGTACTAATCCCAGCGCACCCTACACACACAGCATCCTGTACTAATCCCAGCGCACCCTACACACACACATCCTGTACTAATCCCAGCGCACCCTACACACACACACACATCCTGTACTAATCCCAGCGCTCCCTACACACACAGCATCCTGTACTAATCCCAGCGCACTCTGCACACACAGCATCCTGTACTAATCCCAGCGCTCCCTACACACAGACATCCTGTACTAATCCCAGCGCACCCTGCACACACAGCATCCTGTACTAATCCCAGCGCACCCTACACACAGCATCCTGTACTAATCCCAGCGCACCCTTCACACACAGTATCCTGTACTAATCCCAGCGCACCCTTCACACACAGCATCCTGTACTAATCCCAGCGCACCCTACACACACACACACATCCTGTACTAATCCCAGCGCACCCTACACACACACACACACATCCTGTACTAATCCCAGCGCTCCCTACACACACAGCATCCTGTACTAATCCCAGCGCACTCTGCACACACAGCATCCTGTACTAATCCCAGCGCTCCCTACACACAGACATCCTGTACTAATCCCAGCGCACCCTGCACACACAGCATCCTGTACTAATCCCAGCGCACCCTACACACAGCATCCTGTACTAATCCCAGCGCACCCTACACACACAGCATCCTGTACTAATCCCAGCGCACCCTCCACACACAGCATCCTGTACTAATCCCAGCGCTCCCTACACACACACAGCATCCTGTACTAATCCCAGCGCACCCTACACACACACAGCATCCTGTACTAATCCCAGCGCACCCTACACACAGACATCCTGTACTAATCCCAGCGCTCCCTACACACACAGCATCCTGTACTAATCCCAGCGCTCCCTACACACACAGCATCCTGTACTAATCCCAGCGCTCCCTACACACACAGCATCCTGTACTAATCCCAGCGCTCCCTACACACACAGCATCCTGTACTAATCCCAGCGCTCCCTACACACACAGCATCCTGTACTAATCCCAGCGCACCCTGCACACACAGCATCCTGTACTAATCCCAGCGCACCCTGCACACACAGCATCCTGTACTAATCCCAGCGCTCCCTACACACACACAGCATCCTGTACTAATCCCAGCGCTCCCTACACACACACAGCATCCTGTACTAATCCCAGCGCTCCCTACACACACACAGCATCCTGTACTAATCCCAGCGCACCCTGCACACACAGCATCCTGTACTAATCCCAGCGCACCCTACAGACACAGCATCCTGTACTAATCCCAGCGCTCCCTGCACACACAGCGTCCTGTACTAATCCCAGCGCACCCTACACACACAGCATCCTGTACTAATCCCAGCGCACCCTACACACAGACATCCTGTACTAATCCCAGCGCTCCCTACACACACACATTCTGTACTAATCCCAGCGCACCCTACACACACAGCGTCCTGTACTAATCCCAGCGCTCCCTACACACACACATTCTGTACTAATCCCAGCGCACCCTACACACACAGCGTCCTGTACTAATCCCAGCGCTCCCTGCACACACAGCATCCTGTACTAATCCCAGCGCACCCTACACACACAGCATCCTGTACTAATCCCAGCGCTCCCTACACACACAGCATCCTGTACTAACCCCAGCGCACCCTACACACAGTATCCTGTACTAATCCCAGCGCACCCTACACACACAGCATCCTGTACTAACCCCAGCGCACCCTACACACACAGCATCCTGTACTAATCCCAGCGCACCCTGCACACACAGCATCCTGTACTAACCCCAGCGCACCCTACACACAGCATCCTGTACTAATCCCAGCGCACCCTACACACACAGCATCCTGTACTAATCCCAGCGCACCCTACACACACACACACAGCATTCTGTACTAATCCCAGCGCACCCTACACACACACAGCATCCTGTACTAATCCCAGCGCTTCCTACACACAGCATCCTGTACTAATCCCAGCGCACCCTACACACACAGCATCCTGTACTAATCCCAGCGCTCCCTACACACAGACATCCTGTACTAATCCCAGCGCACCCTACACACACAGCATCCTGTACTAATCCCAGCGCTCCCTACACACACAGCATCCTGTACTAATCCCAGCGCACCCTACACACACAGCATCCTATACTAATCCCAGCGCACCCTACACACACAGCATCCTGTACTAATCCCAGCGCACCCTACACACACAGCATCCTGTACTAATCCCAGCTCCTCTCTGCACACACAGCCATGCTGTACTAATCCCAGCGCACCCTACACACACAGCATCCTGTACTAATCCCAGCGCTTCCTACACACAGCATCCTGTACTAATCCCAGCGCTCCTACACACACAGCATCCTGTACTAATCCCACTACACAGAGAACATGGAACGTTATTATACACGGAGAACATGGAACGTTATATACACAGAGAACACGGAACGTTATATACACAGAGAACACGGAACGTTATATACAGAGAGAACATGAAACGTTATATACACAGAGAACACGGAACGTTATATACACAGAGAACACGGAACGTTATATACACAGAACATGGAACGTTATATACACAGAAGATGGAACGTTATATACACCGAACACGTAACGTTATATACACAGAGAACACGTAACGTTATATACACAAAGAACACGGAATGTTATATACACAGAGAACACGTAACGTTATATACACAGAGAACACGTAACGTTATATACACAGAGAACACGTAACGTTATATACACAGAGAACACGTAACGTTATATACACAGAACACGTAACGTTATATACACAGAGAACACGGAATGTTATATACACAGAGAACACGTAACGTTATATACACAGAGAACACGTAACGTTATATACACAGAGAACACGGAACGTTATATACACAGAGAATACGGAACGTTATATACACAGAACACGTAACGTTATATACACAGAGAATACGGAACGTTATATACACAGAACATGGAACGTTATATACAGAGAACACGGAACGTTATATATACACAGAGAACACGGAACGTTATATACACAGAGAACATGAAAAGTTATATACACAAAGAACACGGAATGTTATATACACAGAGAACACGTAACGTTATATACACAGAGAACACGGAACGTTATATACACAGATAACACGGAACGTTATATACAGAGAGAACACGGAACATTTACACCAAACACATTGAAATCATTTCATCTGTTCAGAAAAGTGCATACAAAGGGAGGGATTCCTGGTATGTACGTATGTCTTTATTTATATAGCGCCATTAATGCACACAGCGCGTCACAGCAGTAACACACGGGACAATCATATAAATAACAAATAATACAAATAACACACAGTGGGAAGAAGTGCTTCAGACTTAGAAGTAACATTAGGAAAAGGAGTCCCTGCTCCGAAGAGCTTACAATCTAAGTACAATCTAGTCTGGTGCGACGCTCTGCAGGCGCAGCATGGGGGCGAGGCTCTGCAGCACAGCTCAGAAGTGATGGAAGCACAGGAGTGAGACTGTGGGACAGCACGGGAGCGATGCTCTGCAGAGCAGCACGGCAGCAACACTCTGCAGGACAGCACAAGGAGTGACGCTCTGCAGAGCAGCACGAGGGCAACGTTCTGCGGGAAAGCACAGGAGTGATGCTCGGCAGAGCAGCATGGGAGCAATGCTCTGCGAGGTAGCATGTGAGCGAGTGTCTGCGGGACAGCACGGGAGTGACCCTCAACAGAGCAGCACAGGAGCGATG
>NW_027454643.1:0-67547 GCF_040206685.1 Ascaphus truei | reverse complement strand
CCAATAATACACACACACTTTGTGGATGTTGGGACCAGCTCCCGGCATGCACCAGTGAAAGAGAGAGGCCCGCAGAAGCTCGGAAGAACTCCCTCCATCCGTGCCTTCCTCCGTTTCACATCTTCTCCCTGTCTCTCTCCCTCCCTTTCCTTGCATCTCCCTGCGTCTTTACGTATACCCAGTCAGTGACGGCTCTGGTCACGTGATGCCTTAATATGGGCTTATCCATATATGTTCATCCACGTCACTAATGTGATGCCCGCACTGTTGCGGAGCTGGTACTTACGACGGGCACTTATTGTTTTATCAGTACTGCGTACCTGACTCTACCGGCCTACTTTCAACACTAGTACAATATGTGCTTCACTACGAGTGAGTGGGGAATATTGGCATCACACAGTCACTGTTGAATATGCCATTCAATCCATTTTGAAAATAGTAATGCAATGTGGTTTTGTTTTGTTTGCTTTTTGCAGTAATGAAGAATGGAAAAGTTATATTAAAATTAAATTGGAGGGGGACTAGATTCAGCATTTCATCATGAACTCTGCACTTGTGAGAATTTAACTTCTTGAATACCCTGACAGGTACACGCAACATTAAGACTATAATCTGCTGTGCAAGCTTTCGTGCTATACCTCCCCCTCAGGTTTTGATTTATACATTTGCTCCCTCAATTCATGTCCTCTAATATTTGAAAGCTCTCTCCTAGCATTTTCTCTTTACCACAGAACGTCATCCCAATGTAACCTCTCTTGTTCTTTCTGCTTGCTGTTTCCTCACTCCTCTGTTAAACTTTTCTAATTTCTCTAACTTCCACACTCCTGCTTTTATCCACATGTTCTCCTCTTTCCTTCCCCTACCTTTGCATGTGTCTACACACTGCACCATTTGTACAGACCTCTATTGCAGCTATTTCTGCACTGCTCAATGAAAAGCACTCTTTAATATCCTATTCTCTGTGCCCCCTCTCTCTGCGCCCCCTCTTTTGGCGCCTCCTCTCTCTGCGCCCCCTCTCTCTGCGCCTATCTGTCTCATTCTCTCTACGTCCCTCTCTCTCTACATAGAGCTATCTCTGTCTCTCTCTACACCTATCTCTGTGTCTCCTTCTATGTTTGCTGATGTGTGGGATATCTCTTATAATCTTGAACCTGCTCATATACACATCGGGCCTCCCTGCCTCTGCCTCCCTGCTAAGAGTGTTAACCTATCTAATGTAATCCACATTCCTTTCCTTACTTTTCTCTTCCCTTCTCCTATGCCATCTGGAATGTCCGTTCTCTGACTAACAAGGCTCTAGTTGTACATGACCTCTTCTGCTCTCATCATTCACAATCAGTCATTCCCCTCACCCCATCTTACCTGTCCCACTGATTTGCCTCTGCTTAATTAAACTCTCCTCTGACATCTACTCTAACCTCTCTGCTCTCTCTCTCTTTCCGCTTAAACTAACAATCTTATTAACTCTTACAATGCTATCCTCCTATCTATATGCCCCCTCTAGGCTCTGACACACTTGTCCCTCTAGCCCACACCCTTGGCTAAATTCCCAAACATGTTCATCACACTTCCACTCGCTGTTCTTAATGCCTATGAAGGAAATCACACAATTGATATTTGATTTTTCTACAGTAAAAATGTCTCCAGTCCTGTATAAAGCTGCTCTCTGGGGCCAAACCACACTACTTTTTTTTCACATTCATCAACACTCAAATTTAATTTACGCTGTCTTTTTTTCCCTGTATTTGACTCCCTCCACTAACCTTCTCCTCACACTTGCCATCCTTCCTTCACTTCTCAAGCATTTGACTACTTCAGAGGCAAGGTGGATGCCACCCACAAGGAGATTCCTTCTGTCCCTTCCCCCTTCTCTCCTTCTACCTAATTCTCCTTCTGCATTTGACTCCTTTTCTTCTCTTACAGAGCTGGAAGCTAATCATCTTCTCTTCTCCCTCTACCACATGCCCTCTAGATCGTATCCCCTCACACCTTACTGCATCTCTTAGTCCCCACTCTCACCCACATCTTCAATTCCTCCCTATTCTCTGGCTCTTTACCCTCTTACTTTAAGCCTGTAGTGGTCACCCTTTTCTCAGAAACAACCTACACCCTATGTGCCTTACTAACTACCGCCCTGTATCCCTCCTGCTGTTTGTCTCCTAATTGCTAGAATGTCAACATTCTTAAATCACATGCCCTCCTGGATCCTTTACAACCTGCCTTTCGTACAGCTCGTTCTACAGACTGTGCTTAAAGCAAATTCCCAAGGTCACTTTTCCCTACTAATCCTACTTGATCTATCTGCTGCGTTTGATGCTCTCAATCACTCTCCTCCTTCATATTCTAAACTCTCTCTTGGTATCCGTAACACAGTTCTATCCTGGTTTTCATCATAACTTTCCTGTCACACATTCTCCATCTCTGTTGCTAACATGTCTTCGTCTTCTATTGATCTGTCTGTGGGTATACATCAGGGCTCTGTTCTGAGATCTCTCTTTCTCTCTACATACTATCATTTGGTGACCTCATCAACTCTTTGTGACAATCCTATAAATAACAAATACAAATATCAGGTCATGGGAATAAGTGATTTGGACATAAAAGTAACATTTCGGAAGTGTGGACAACTAATACATCTTGTAGATTGCCTTTACAGTGTGATGTCATTGATTCAGTAGATTGTGTGCAGACCAGGACTGCAGTACAGTGTCACTCACATGGATGACTTGCGTGGTAGAAGCTCAAGAACAAGGATGTCAAACTCCAGTCCTCGAGGGCAGCAAACAGGCCAGGTTTTCAGGATATCCCTACTGAAAACCTGGCCTGTTTGGGACCCTCGAGGACTGGAGTTTGACATGCATGCTCTAGAAGGAGCACAGCTGTGGGTGGGAGGTGGATTTGCTTTGCATCAAATGGTTTGGAGCAAGGTTTATTGTATGTATTATCATAATAACAATGCAATGCTTAACTTTTATTTCAGGAGGGATGACTGCAGAACAGAAGTGAATATTGAAGCCATGTGTTCCTTTTCTTGCAAAAGAGAAAATTTGAAGGACAGTTGAAGAGAAGGAAAATTACTACACAGAGACAGATAAGCAATGTGTATATTTCTCATTTACCATTTAGTATTTGTCGTTTTATTGACTCCACACAATCCGGCTGCTACGGGTTTCACATTGAATATTTTCATCTCTACTCTACCCCTTCCTGTGATCTGAACCATGCAAGTTTTCGTTGATTCAATACATCATGAGTAGAGTGTGGCTACAGTATGAAGTAAAGACCCAAGGACCACATCTACTACCATTCATAACAAGAACATGTGCAGTAGCGCACAGCTGCAGTTCTATGTGATTGTTATGAAAGGTTGAGGTGGTTCAATTCTATGAATCTGGAGTGGGATGGATCCTGTTTGCATCATATGGTTTCATCTAGGCCAGTAGATTATATAACTCTCAGTACAGGTTACACATGGCATCAGTATTAGTGATTTAAAGAGGAGGAAAGCTTCAATGTGGAGAACAAAGCCAAGTAATGTTGAAGTTACTCCTTTTACCATTTACTTGGTCAGTCTGTACTGTCTACTCCCCACACAGCTGCTAAGGATCTTCCATTTTAAATACTTTCACCTCCTATTCTGCACGGCTTTGCTGCCCATTATTCAGAGATGCGTTCCAGTCATGTTTACCACTCTGAATCTCTCTGCAGTCATTGGTTCAGCACATCATGGGTAGAGCATGGCTACAGATACAGCAAGCTATTATTATTTTACCGGCTGATCATCCATAATATTGCATTAAAACATAGAATATCACTTAATTTCCAAAAGATTCAGTGATGCTGATAATGCAGAATCTCACAACATTTCCCATCATAATGCCATAATGCACCAGTGGGAGAAATAATCCTTGCTATATCTGTACATTGTGTGACGTATTACCTCCATGACCATTGAGAGCAAGTACATCTTCTGTATAGAGCGGCTGTGTTATGATGCAGTTATTGATCATCATTGACATAATCACAAGAATCTTATGCAAAGGGAAATTGTCCGCAGCGAAGTGAGATTTCAGCCCCCAAACGTCTGTAATATTAATGCAATGTCTTACTTTTGTTGCAGTGAACACTGAAGAGACGGATCTACTACAACACTGTACAGGATGAGCATACGCTACAAGCAGCAAAATGATCTTGCAGTTGACAGTATGTTGTTCTGGTAATGTGCACAATTATTATTTATGGGCTACACACCACAGTGCTGGACATATTCTGTTAACTTCAACTCTACTCCTAACATGGAGATGTCTTCCTGGTGTTACTGATTCAGTACATCATATGCACAGTGTGGTTATGATATGATGGATTGATTTAATGAACCCACCAACCAATGATGACATCTGCATCATCTTCTGTAAAGTGCAGCTACAGCATGATATTATCAGCATTTGGTGCGGTATAATCAGAGGTATCTATGTGCTTTTGTGCCTGTTTTAAGTCCTCCAGCTTAACGCCCCTACACCTCCCACTACACAGGCATACTTACTTATGCATACACTGACATCTGGCATACCTACACACACCCCAGGGCCACTTCCTTCCCCTGATGTCAGGGAGAGGATGGGCATGCAGAGTGCAGTAAGTCTCCACGTTACTCTGGCCAACAGTCTTGGCCTACCTCCAGCATCTGTCACCCACAACATCTGTTCCCTCCTTGTAAAGTGCTGAACTATCTCACCTGGGTCAGTGCTATAGCTGATCACAGTGCCCGATCAGGATGTCACTGTGACAGGCAGCAGTGCAGATTGACCGGTCAATCAATGCAGTGCCGCAACATATGCACTAAATGAGATTTCCGTGCCCCCAGTCAGGTTACTCCCTGGGCAGTGACCCTGCTCACACCCTCCCCTAGTTCCACCTCTGATCACAATTATCTCTCTTGGAGAGTGTAGCAAATTGGAGTTGGGGGAATCTCACCTCTGCCATGCATGGTCACAATCTGGGCACAGGACCCAAATAGTGGGCAATGTGGCACTTCTTACAGTAGAGAATAAGTAACTTTATTCTTTACTTGTGTATTAAGGACCTTATTTGCATTAAATTCAGTCCACATGGGACCAAGACTTTCTGGCTTACTGAACAAAGTGGAAGTGTTTCGTAGAGGGTGGAGAATTGTATTTTATCTGAAATTACCCCCTCTGCACAAAATACAAACAATTATACCCATACAAGTACCTTGTGGAAGTTGTTGCCCTCTATCTTCCTGTGGTCTCTCCCTGTTTCTCACCGTGCCTCCTCCCATTTCCTTGCACCTCTGCGTCTCCGCATATATCCCTATACTCAGAGCCGGCTCCGGTCAGTGACATGGGATGCCCAAATATGAGCATACCCATATATGGGCATCCATGCCACTGACCGGAGCCCGCTCTGTTGCGGATATGGAGAGAGACTGGGAGATTTACATCCCCTTATAATTCATATGGTGCATAGTACCGGCACGTATTGTTTTACCGGTACTGTGTACCTTCCTACTTTCACACTGGTACAGTATATGCTGCAGTGGGACTGAGAGGGATATATTGGTAACACATAGTCATTGTTGGGGGAATTCAATCCATTTTGAAAATAGTAATGAAATGTTTTTTACTTTTCTTTTTTTTCAGTAATGAAGAATGAAACATTTCTGTTAAAATTGAATTGGAGGTGAACTGGATTCATCATCAACTCTGCACCAGTGTGAATTGATGTTCTTTAATGTTCTGATAAGGTACATGCAACATCTCTTCCTCAACCCCTGCACCACTCTCTGCCTCTTGCCTCTCTCTCTCCACCTCCCTGCTAAGCGTATTAACCCATCTAATGTAATCCACATTCCATGTCTCACTTTACTCTTCACTTCTCACGTGCCCTCTGGAATGACTGCTCTCTGACTAACAAGGTCTATTTGTACATGACCTCTTCTGCTCTCATCCACCACCTCTCATTCCCCTCACCCCTGTCCTACTCGATACCTCAGCTTAATTGAACTCTCTCCTCTGACATCTACCCTTATCTCTAACCTCTCCTCACTTTCTGCTTAAACTAACTATCTTGTTAACTTTTACAATGCTATCATCTCCTCCTCCCTCCTCCTACTTCCTCCACCCTCCTCCATTATATATATACCCCTTCTAGGCTCTGACACACTCATCCCTCTAAGGCCATGATTATCATGGGCACATGCTTGGTCATCCACAGTGCGTGCGAGCGATGCAGAGCCGCCTCGGACCTCAGTGCAGGGATTGCTGCATACCCCCAGCATCTGTCACCCACAAACAATACACACACTAATACTCCCCACAATACACACTATAATACCTCCTCAATACTAATCTCCCCAATAATATTATAGCTCCAAACACAATATACACAACACCCTTACACAAGATACACAATCTAGTACTCTCCTCTGCACCTCTACACACAATATAATACTCCCACACACACAATATACACACTACCCTCCTACCCCCATAAAATACAACCAATAATACACACACACTTTGTGGATGTTGGGACCAGCTCCCGGCATGCACCAGTGAAAGAGAGAGGCCCGCAGAAGCTCGGAAGAACTCCCTCCATCCGTGCCTTCCTCCGTTTCACATCTTCTCCCTGTCTCTCTCCCTCCCTTTCCTTGCATCTCCCTGCGTCTTTACGTATACCCAGTCAGTGACGGCTCTGGTCACGTGATGCCTTAATATGGGCTTATCCATATATGTTCATCCACGTCACTAATGTGATGCCCGCACTGTTGCGGAGCTGGTACTTACGACGGGCACTTATTGTTTTATCAGTACTGCGTACCTGACTCTACCGGCCTACTTTCAACACTAGTACAATATGTGCTTCACTACGAGTGAGTGGGGAATATTGGCATCACACAGTCACTGTTGAATATGCCATTCAATCCATTTTGAAAATAGTAATGCAATGTGGTTTTGTTTTGTTTGCTTTTTGCAGTAATGAAGAATGGAAAAGTTATATTAAAATTAAATTGGAGGGGGACTAGATTCAGCATTTCATCATGAACTCTGCACTTGTGAGAATTTAACTTCTTGAATACCCTGACAGGTACACGCAACATTAAGACTATAATCTGCTGTGCAAGCTTTCGTGCTATACCTCCCCCTCAGGTTTTGATTTATACATTTGCTCCCTCAATTCATGTCCTCTAATATTTGAAAGCTCTCTCCTAGCATTTTCTCTTTACCACAGAACGTCATCCCAATGTAACCTCTCTTGTTCTTTCTGCTTGCTGTTTCCTCACTCCTCTGTTAAACTTTTCTAATTTCTCTAACTTCCACACTCCTGCTTTTATCCACATGTTCTCCTCTTTCCTTCCCCTACCTTTGCATGTGTCTACACACTGCACCATTTGTACAGACCTCTATTGCAGCTATTTCTGCACTGCTCAATGAAAAGCACTCTTTAATATCCTATTCTCTGTGCCCCCTCTCTCTGCGCCCCCTCTTTTGGCGCCTCCTCTCTCTGCGCCCCCTCTCTCTGCGCCTATCTGTCTCATTCTCTCTACGTCCCTCTCTCTCTACATAGAGCTATCTCTGTCTCTCTCTACACCTATCTCTGTGTCTCCTTCTATGTTTGCTGATGTGTGGGATATCTCTTATAATCTTGAACCTGCTCATATACACATCGGGCCTCCCTGCCTCTGCCTCCCTGCTAAGAGTGTTAACCTATCTAATGTAATCCACATTCCTTTCCTTACTTTTCTCTTCCCTTCTCCTATGCCATCTGGAATGTCCGTTCTCTGACTAACAAGGCTCTAGTTGTACATGACCTCTTCTGCTCTCATCATTCACAATCAGTCATTCCCCTCACCCCATCTTACCTGTCCCACTGATTTGCCTCTGCTTAATTAAACTCTCCTCTGACATCTACTCTAACCTCTCTGCTCTCTCTCTCTTTCCGCTTAAACTAACAATCTTATTAACTCTTACAATGCTATCCTCCTATCTATATGCCCCCTCTAGGCTCTGACACACTTGTCCCTCTAGCCCACACCCTTGGCTAAATTCCCAAACATGTTCATCACACTTCCACTCGCTGTTCTTAATGCCTATGAAGGAAATCACACAATTGATATTTGATTTTTCTACAGTAAAAATGTCTCCAGTCCTGTATAAAGCTGCTCTCTGGGGCCAAACCACACTACTTTTTTTTCACATTCATCAACACTCAAATTTAATTTACGCTGTCTTTTTTTCCCTGTATTTGACTCCCTCCACTAACCTTCTCCTCACACTTGCCATCCTTCCTTCACTTCTCAAGCATTTGACTACTTCAGAGGCAAGGTGGATGCCACCCACAAGGAGATTCCTTCTGTCCCTTCCCCCTTCTCTCCTTCTACCTAATTCTCCTTCTGCATTTGACTCCTTTTCTTCTCTTACAGAGCTGGAAGCTAATCATCTTCTCTTCTCCCTCTACCACATGCCCTCTAGATCGTATCCCCTCACACCTTACTGCATCTCTTAGTCCCCACTCTCACCCACATCTTCAATTCCTCCCTATTCTCTGGCTCTTTACCCTCTTACTTTAAGCCTGTAGTGGTCACCCTTTTCTCAGAAACAACCTACACCCTATGTGCCTTACTAACTACCGCCCTGTATCCCTCCTGCTGTTTGTCTCCTAATTGCTAGAATGTCAACATTCTTAAATCACATGCCCTCCTGGATCCTTTACAACCTGCCTTTCGTACAGCTCGTTCTACAGACTGTGCTTAAAGCAAATTCCCAAGGTCACTTTTCCCTACTAATCCTACTTGATCTATCTGCTGCGTTTGATGCTCTCAATCACTCTCCTCCTTCATATTCTAAACTCTCTCTTGGTATCCGTAACACAGTTCTATCCTGGTTTTCATCATAACTTTCCTGTCACACATTCTCCATCTCTGTTGCTAACATGTCTTCGTCTTCTATTGATCTGTCTGTGGGTATACATCAGGGCTCTGTTCTGAGATCTCTCTTTCTCTCTACATACTATCATTTGGTGACCTCATCAACTCTTTGTGACAATCCTATAAATAACAAATACAAATATCAGGTCATGGGAATAAGTGATTTGGACATAAAAGTAACATTTCGGAAGTGTGGACAACTAATACATCTTGTAGATTGCCTTTACAGTGTGATGTCATTGATTCAGTAGATTGTGTGCAGACCAGGACTGCAGTACAGTGTCACTCACATGGATGACTTGCGTGGTAGAAGCTCAAGAACAAGGATGTCAAACTCCAGTCCTCGAGGGCAGCAAACAGGCCAGGTTTTCAGGATATCCCTACTGAAAACCTGGCCTGTTTGGGACCCTCGAGGACTGGAGTTTGACATGCATGCTCTAGAAGGAGCACAGCTGTGGGTGGGAGGTGGATTTGCTTTGCATCAAATGGTTTGGAGCAAGGTTTATTGTATGTATTATCATAATAACAATGCAATGCTTAACTTTTATTTCAGGAGGGATGACTGCAGAACAGAAGTGAATATTGAAGCCATGTGTTCCTTTTCTTGCAAAAGAGAAAATTTGAAGGACAGTTGAAGAGAAGGAAAATTACTACACAGAGACAGATAAGCAATGTGTATATTTCTCATTTACCATTTAGTATTTGTCGTTTTATTGACTCCACACAATCCGGCTGCTACGGGTTTCACATTGAATATTTTCATCTCTACTCTACCCCTTCCTGTGATCTGAACCATGCAAGTTTTCGTTGATTCAATACATCATGAGTAGAGTGTGGCTACAGTATGAAGTAAAGACCCAAGGACCACATCTACTACCATTCATAACAAGAACATGTGCAGTAGCGCACAGCTGCAGTTCTATGTGATTGTTATGAAAGGTTGAGGTGGTTCAATTCTATGAATCTGGAGTGGGATGGATCCTGTTTGCATCATATGGTTTCATCTAGGCCAGTAGATTATATAACTCTCAGTACAGGTTACACATGGCATCAGTATTAGTGATTTAAAGAGGAGGAAAGCTTCAATGTGGAGAACAAAGCCAAGTAATGTTGAAGTTACTCCTTTTACCATTTACTTGGTCAGTCTGTACTGTCTACTCCCCACACAGCTGCTAAGGATCTTCCATTTTAAATACTTTCACCTCCTATTCTGCACGGCTTTGCTGCCCATTATTCAGAGATGCGTTCCAGTCATGTTTACCACTCTGAATCTCTCTGCAGTCATTGGTTCAGCACATCATGGGTAGAGCATGGCTACAGATACAGCAAGCTATTATTATTTTACCGGCTGATCATCCATAATATTGCATTAAAACATAGAATATCACTTAATTTCCAAAAGATTCAGTGATGCTGATAATGCAGAATCTCACAACATTTCCCATCATAATGCCATAATGCACCAGTGGGAGAAATAATCCTTGCTATATCTGTACATTGTGTGACGTATTACCTCCATGACCATTGAGAGCAAGTACATCTTCTGTATAGAGCGGCTGTGTTATGATGCAGTTATTGATCATCATTGACATAATCACAAGAATCTTATGCAAAGGGAAATTGTCCGCAGCGAAGTGAGATTTCAGCCCCCAAACGTCTGTAATATTAATGCAATGTCTTACTTTTGTTGCAGTGAACACTGAAGAGACGGATCTACTACAACACTGTACAGGATGAGCATACGCTACAAGCAGCAAAATGATCTTGCAGTTGACAGTATGTTGTTCTGGTAATGTGCACAATTATTATTTATGGGCTACACACCACAGTGCTGGACATATTCTGTTAACTTCAACTCTACTCCTAACATGGAGATGTCTTCCTGGTGTTACTGATTCAGTACATCATATGCACAGTGTGGTTATGATATGATGGATTGATTTAATGAACCCACCAACCAATGATGACATCTGCATCATCTTCTGTAAAGTGCAGCTACAGCATGATATTATCAGCATTTGGTGCGGTATAATCAGAGGTATCTATGTGCTTTTGTGCCTGTTTTAAGTCCTCCAGCTTAACGCCCCTACACCTCCCACTACACAGGCATACTTACTTATGCATACACTGACATCTGGCATACCTACACACACCCCAGGGCCACTTCCTTCCCCTGATGTCAGGGAGAGGATGGGCATGCAGAGTGCAGTAAGTCTCCACGTTACTCTGGCCAACAGTCTTGGCCTACCTCCAGCATCTGTCACCCACAACATCTGTTCCCTCCTTGTAAAGTGCTGAACTATCTCACCTGGGTCAGTGCTATAGCTGATCACAGTGCCCGATCAGGATGTCACTGTGACAGGCAGCAGTGCAGATTGACCGGTCAATCAATGCAGTGCCGCAACATATGCACTAAATGAGATTTCCGTGCCCCCAGTCAGGTTACTCCCTGGGCAGTGACCCTGCTCACACCCTCCCCTAGTTCCACCTCTGATCACAATTATCTCTCTTGGAGAGTGTAGCAAATTGGAGTTGGGGGAATCTCACCTCTGCCATGCATGGTCACAATCTGGGCACAGGACCCAAATAGTGGGCAATGTGGCACTTCTTACAGTAGAGAATAAGTAACTTTATTCTTTACTTGTGTATTAAGGACCTTATTTGCATTAAATTCAGTCCACATGGGACCAAGACTTTCTGGCTTACTGAACAAAGTGGAAGTGTTTCGTAGAGGGTGGAGAATTGTATTTTATCTGAAATTACCCCCTCTGCACAAAATACAAACAATTATACCCATACAAGTACCTTGTGGAAGTTGTTGCCCTCTATCTTCCTGTGGTCTCTCCCTGTTTCTCACCGTGCCTCCTCCCATTTCCTTGCACCTCTGCGTCTCCGCATATATCCCTATACTCAGAGCCGGCTCCGGTCAGTGACATGGGATGCCCAAATATGAGCATACCCATATATGGGCATCCATGCCACTGACCGGAGCCCGCTCTGTTGCGGATATGGAGAGAGACTGGGAGATTTACATCCCCTTATAATTCATATGGTGCATAGTACCGGCACGTATTGTTTTACCGGTACTGTGTACCTTCCTACTTTCACACTGGTACAGTATATGCTGCAGTGGGACTGAGAGGGATATATTGGTAACACATAGTCATTGTTGGGGGAATTCAATCCATTTTGAAAATAGTAATGAAATGTTTTTTACTTTTCTTTTTTTTCAGTAATGAAGAATGAAACATTTCTGTTAAAATTGAATTGGAGGTGAACTGGATTCATCATCAACTCTGCACCAGTGTGAATTGATGTTCTTTAATGTTCTGATAAGGTACATGCAACATCTCTTCCTCAACCCCTGCACCACTCTCTGCCTCTTGCCTCTCTCTCTCCACCTCCCTGCTAAGCGTATTAACCCATCTAATGTAATCCACATTCCATGTCTCACTTTACTCTTCACTTCTCACGTGCCCTCTGGAATGACTGCTCTCTGACTAACAAGGTCTATTTGTACATGACCTCTTCTGCTCTCATCCACCACCTCTCATTCCCCTCACCCCTGTCCTACTCGATACCTCAGCTTAATTGAACTCTCTCCTCTGACATCTACCCTTATCTCTAACCTCTCCTCACTTTCTGCTTAAACTAACTATCTTGTTAACTTTTACAATGCTATCATCTCCTCCTCCCTCCTCCTACTTCCTCCACCCTCCTCCATTATATATATACCCCTTCTAGGCTCTGACACACTCATCCCTCTAAGGCCATGATTATCATGGGCACATGCTTGGTCATCCACAGTGCGTGCGAGCGATGCAGAGCCGCCTCGGACCTCAGTGCAGGGATTGCTGCATACCCCCAGCATCTGTCACCCACAAACAATACACACACTAATACTCCCCACAATACACACTATAATACCTCCTCAATACTAATCTCCCCAATAATATTATAGCTCCAAACACAATATACACAACACCCTTACACAAGATACACAATCTAGTACTCTCCTCTGCACCTCTACACACAATATAATACTCCCACACACACAATATACACACTACCCTCCTACCCCCATAAAATACAACCAATAATACACACACACTTTGTGGATGTTGGGACCAGCTCCCGGCATGCACCAGTGAAAGAGAGAGGCCCGCAGAAGCTCGGAAGAACTCCCTCCATCCGTGCCTTCCTCCGTTTCACATCTTCTCCCTGTCTCTCTCCCTCCCTTTCCTTGCATCTCCCTGCGTCTTTACGTATACCCAGTCAGTGACGGCTCTGGTCACGTGATGCCTTAATATGGGCTTATCCATATATGTTCATCCACGTCACTAATGTGATGCCCGCACTGTTGCGGAGCTGGTACTTACGACGGGCACTTATTGTTTTATCAGTACTGCGTACCTGACTCTACCGGCCTACTTTCAACACTAGTACAATATGTGCTTCACTACGAGTGAGTGGGGAATATTGGCATCACACAGTCACTGTTGAATATGCCATTCAATCCATTTTGAAAATAGTAATGCAATGTGGTTTTGTTTTGTTTGCTTTTTGCAGTAATGAAGAATGGAAAAGTTATATTAAAATTAAATTGGAGGGGGACTAGATTCAGCATTTCATCATGAACTCTGCACTTGTGAGAATTTAACTTCTTGAATACCCTGACAGGTACACGCAACATTAAGACTATAATCTGCAAGCTTTCGTGCTATACCTCCCCCTCAGGTTTTGATTTATACATTTGCTCCCTCAATTCATGTCCTCTAATATTTGAAAGCTCTCTCCTAGCATTTTCTCTTTACCACAGAACGTCATCCCAATGTAACCTCTCTCTTGTTCTTTCTGCTTGCTGTTTCCTCACTCCTCTGTTAAACTTTTCTAATTTCTCTAACTTCCACACTCCTGCTTTTATCCACATGTTCTCCTCTTTCCTTCCCCTACCTTTGCATGTGTCTACACACTGCACCATTTGTACAGACCTCTATTGCAGCTATTTCTGCACTGCTCAATGAAAAGCACTCTTTAATATCCTATTCTCTGTGCCCCCTCTCTCTGCGCCCCCTCTTTTGGCGCCTCCTCTCTCTGCGCCCCCTCTCTCTGCGCCTATCTGTTTCATTCTCTCTACGTCCCTCTCTCTCTACATAGAGCTATCTCTGTCTCTCTCTACACCTATCTCTGTGTCTCCTTCTATGTTTGCTGATGTGTGGGATATCTCTTATAATCTTGAACCTGCTCATATACACATCGGGCCTCCCTGCCTCTGCCTCCCTGCTAAGAGTGTTAACCTATCTAATGTAATCCACATTCCTTTCCTTACTTTTCTCTTCCCTTCTCCTATGCCATCTGGAATGTCCGTTCTCTGACTAACAAGGCTCTAGTTGTACATGACCTCTTCTGCTCTCATCATTCACAATCAGTCATTCCCCTCACCCCATCTTACCTGTCCCACTGATTTGCCTCTGCTTAATTAAACTCTCCTCTGACATCTACTCTAACCTCTCTGCTCTCTCTCTCTTTCCGCTTAAACTAACAATCTTATTAACTCTTACAATGCTATCCTCCTATCTATATGCCCCCTCTAGGCTCTGACACACTTGTCCCTCTAGCCCACACCCTTGGCTAAATTCCCAAACATGTTCATCACACTTCCACTCGCTGTTCTTAATGCCTATGAAGGAAATCACACAATTGATATTTGATTTTTCTACAGTAAAAATGTCTCCAGTCCTGTATAAAGCTGCTCTCTGGGGCCAAACCACACTACTTTTTTTTCACATTCATCAACACTCAAATTTAATTTACGCTGTCTTTTTTTCCCTGTATTTGACTCCCTCCACTAACCTTCTCCTCACACTTGCCATCCTTCCTTCACTTCTCCTCAAGCATTTGACTACTTCAGAGGCAAGGTGGATGCCACCCACAAGGAGATTCCTTCTGTCCCTTCCCCCTTCTCTCCTTCTACCTAATTCTCCTTCTGCATTTGACTCCTTTTCTTCTCTTACAGAGCTGGAAGCTAATCATCTTCTCTTCTCCCTCTACCACATGCCCTCTAGATCGTATCCCCTCACACCTTACTGCATCTCTTAGTCCCCACTCTCACCCACATCTTCAATTCCTCCCTATTCTCTGGCTCTTTACCCTCTTACTTTAAGCCTGTAGTGGTCACCCTTTTCTCAGAAACAACCTACACCCTATGTGCCTTACTAACTACCGCCCTGTATCCCTCCTGCTGTTTGTCTCCTAATTGCTAGAATGTCAACATTCTTAAATCACATGCCCTCCTGGATCCTTTACAACCTGCCTTTCGTACAGCTCGTTCTACAGACTGTGCTTAAAGCAAATTCCCAAGGTCACTTTTCCCTACTAATCCTACTTGATCTATCTGCTGCGTTTGATGCTCTCAATCACTCTCCTCCTTCATATTCTAAACTCTCTCTTGGTATCCGTAACACAGTTCTATCCTGGTTTTCATCATAACTTTCCTGTCACACATTCTCCATCTCTGTTGCTAACATGTCTTCGTCTTCTATTGATCTGTTTGTGGGTATACATCAGGGCTCTGTTCTGAGATCTCTCTTTCTCTCTACATACTATCATTTGGTGACCTCATCAACTCTTTGTGACAATCCTATAAATAACAAATACAAATATCAGGTCATGGGAATAAGTGATTTGGACATAAAAGTAACATTTCGGAAGTGTGGACAACTAATACATCTTGTAGATTGCCTTTACAGTGTGATGTCATTGATTCAGTAGATTGTGTGCAGACCAGGACTGCAGTACAGTGTCACTCACATGGATGACTTGTGTGGTAGAAGCTCAAGAACAAGGATGTCAAACTCCAGTCCTCGAGGGCAGCAAACAGGCCAGGTTTTCAGGATATCCCTACTGAAAACCTGGCCTGTTTGGGACCCTCGAGGACTGGAGTTTGACATGCATGCTCTAGAAGGAGCACAGCTGTGGGTGGGAGGTGGATTTGCTTTGCATCAAATGGTTTGGAGCAAGGTTTATTGTATGTATTATCATAATAACAATGCAATGCTTAACTTTTATTTCAGGAGGGATGACTGCAGAACAGAAGTGAATATTGAAGCCATGTGTTCCTTTTCTTGCAAAAGAGAAAATTTGAAGGACAGTTGAAGAGAAGGAAAATTACTACACAGAGACAGATAAGCAATGTGTATATTTCTCATTTACCATTTAGTATTTGTCGTTTTATTGACTCCACACAATCCGGCTGCTACGGGTTTCACATTGAATATTTTCATCTCTACTCTACCCCTTCCTGTGATCTGAACCATGCAAGTTTTCGTTGATTCAATACATCATGAGTAGAGGGTGGCTACAGTATGAAGTAAAGACCCAAGGACCACATCTACTACCATTCATAACAAGAACATGTGCAGTAGCGCACAGCTGCAGTTCTATGTGATTGTTATGAAAGGTTGAGGTGGTTCAATTCTATGAATCTGGAGTGGGATGGATCCTGTTTGCATCATATGGTTTCATCTAGGCCAGTAGATTATATAACTCTCAGTACAGGTTACACATGGCATCAGTATTAGTGATTTAAAGAGGAGGAAAGCTTCAATGTGGAGAACAAAGCCAAGTAATGTTGAAGTTACTCCTTTTACCATTTACTTGGTCAGTCTGTACTGTCTACTCTCCACACAGCTGCTAAGGATCTTCCATTTTAAATACTTTCACCTCCTATTCTGCACTGCTTTGCTGCCCATTATTCAGAGATGCGTTCCAGTCATGTTTAGCACTCTGAATCTCTCTGCAGTCATTGGTTCAGCACATCATGGGTAGAGCATGGCTACAGATACAGCAAGCTATTATTATTTTACCGGCTGATCACCCATAATATTGCATTAAAACATAGAATATCACTTAATTTCCAAAAGATTCAGTGATGCTGATAATGCAGAATCTCACAACATTTCCCATCATAATGCCATAATGCACAAGTGGGAGAAATAATCCTTGCTATATCTGTACATTGTGTGACGTATTACCTCAATGACCAATGAGAGCAAGTACATCTTCTGTATAGAGCGGCTGTGTTATGATGCAGTTATTGATCATCATTGACATAATCACAAGAATCTTATGCAAAGGGAAATTGTCCGCAGCGAAGTGAGATTTCAGCCCCCAAACGTCTGTAATATTAATGCAATGTCTTACTTTTGTTGCAGTGAACACTGAAGAGACGGATCTACTACAACACTGTACAGGATGAGCATACGCTACAAGCAGCAAAATGATCTTGCAGTTGACAGTATGTTGTTCTGGTAATGTGCACAATTATTATTTATGGGCTACACACCACAGTGCTGGACATATTCTGTTAACTTCAACTCTACTCCTAACATGGAGATGTCTTCCTGGTGTTACTGATTCAGTACATCATATGCACAGTGTGGTTATGATATGATGGATTGATTTAATGAACCCACCAACCAATGATGACATCTGCATCATCTTCTGTAAAGTGCAGCTACAGCATGATATTATCAGCATTTGGTGCGGTATAATCAGAGGTATCTATGTGCTTTTGTGCCTGTTTTAAGTCCTCCAGCTTAACGCCCCTACACCTCCCACTACACAGGCATACTTACTTATGCATACACTGACATCTGGCATACCTACACACACCCCAGGGCCACTTCCTTCCCCTGATGTCAGGGAGAGGATGGGCATGCAGAGTGCAGTAAGTCTCCACGTTACTCTGGCCAACAGTCTTGGCCTACCTCCAGCATCTGTCACCCACAACATCTGTTCCCTCCTTGTAAAGTGCTGAACTATCTCACCTGGGTCAGTGCTATAGCTGATCACAGTGCCCGATCAGGATGTCACTGTGACAGGCAGCAGTGCAGATTGACCGGTCAATCAATGCAGTGCCGCAACATATGCACTAAATGAGATTTCCGTGCCCCCAGTCAGGTTACTCCCTGGGCAGTGACCCTGCTCACACCCTCCCCTAGTTCCACCTCTGATCACAATTATCTCTCTTGGAGAGTGTAGCAAATTGGAGTTGGGGGAATCTCACCTCTGCCATGCATGGTCACAATCTGGGCACAGGACCCAAATAGTGGGCAATGTGGCACTTCTTACAGTAGAGAATAAGTAACTTTATTCTTTACTTGTGTATTAAGGACCTTATTTGCATTAAATTCAGTCCACATGGGACCAAGACTTTCTGGCTTACTGAACAAAGTGGAATTGTTTCGTAGAGGGTGGAGAATTGTATTTTATCTGAAATTACCCCCTCTGCACAAAATACAAACAATTCTACCCATACAAGTACCTTGTGGAAGTTGTTGCCCTCTATCTTCCTGTGGTCTCTCCCTGTTTCTCACCGTGCCTCCTCCCATTTCCTTGCACCTCTGCGTCTCCGCATATATCCCTATACTCAGAGCCGGCTCCGGTCAGTGACATGGGATGCCCAAATATGAGCATACCCATATATGGGCATCCATGCCACTGACCGGAGCCCGCTCTGTTGCGGATATGGAGAGAGACTGGGAGATTTACATCCCCTTATAATTCATATGGTGCATAGTACCGGCACGTATTGTTTTACCGGTACTGTGTACCTTCCTACTTTCACACTGGTACAGTATATGCTGCAGTGGGACTGAGAGGGATATATTGGTAACACATAGTCATTGTTGGGGGAATTCAATCCATTTTGAAAATAGTAATGAAATGTTTTTTACTTTTCTTTTTTTTCAGTAATGAAGAATGAAACATTTCTGTTAAAATTGAATTGGAGGTGAACTGGATTCATCATCAACTCTGCACCAGTGTGAATTGATGTTCTTTAATGTTCTGATAAGGTACATGCAACATCTCTTCCTCAACCCCTGCACCACTCTCTGCCTCTTGCCTCTCTCTCTCCACCTCCCTGCTAAGCGTATTAACCCATCTAATGTAATCCACATTCCATGTCTCACTTTACTCTTCACTTCTCACGTGCCCTCTGGAATGACTGCTCTCTGACTAACAAGGTCTATTTGTACATGACCTCTTCTGCTCTCATCCACCACCTCTCATTCCCCTCACCCCTGTCCTACTCGATACCTCAGCTTAATTGAACTCTCTCCTCTGACATCTACCCTTATCTCTAACCTCTCCTCACTTTCTGCTTAAACTAACTATCTTGTTAACTTTTACAATGCTATCATCTCCTCCTCCCTCCTCCTCCTTCCTCCACCCTCCTCCATTATATATATACCCCTTCTAGGCTCTGACACACTCATCCCTCTAAGGCCATGATTATCATGGGCACATGCTTGGTCATCCACAGTGCGTGCGAGCGATGCAGAGCCGCCTCGGACCTCAGTGCAGGGATTGCTGCATACCCCCAGCATCTGTCACCCACAAACAATACACACACTAATACTCCCCACAATACACACTATAATACCTCCTCAATACTAATCTCCCCAATAATATTATAGCTCCAAACACAATATACACAACACCCTTACACGAGATACACAATCTAGTACTCTCCTCTGCACCTCTACACACAATATAATACTCCCACACACACAATATACACACTACCCTCCTACCCCCATAAAATACAACCAATAATACACACACACTTTGTGGATGTTGGGACCAGCTCCCGGCATGCACCAGTGAAAGAGAGAGGCCCGCAGAAGCTCGGAAGAACTCCCTCCATCCGTGCCTTCCTCCGTTTCACATCTTCTCCCTGTCTCTCTCCCTCCCTTTCCTTGCATCTCCCTGCGTCTTTACGTATACCCAGTCAGTGACGGCTCTGGTCACGTGATGCCTTAATATGGGCTTATCCATATATGTTCATCCACGTCACTAATGTGATGCCCGCACTGTTGCGGAGCTGGTACTTACGACGGGCACTTATTGTTTTATCAGTACTGCGTACCTGACTCTACCGGCCTACTTTCAACACTAGTACAATATGTGCTTCACTACGAGTGAGTGGGGAATATTGGCATCACACAGTCACTGTTGAATATGCCATTCAATCCATTTTGAAAATAGTAATGCAATGTGGTTTTGTTTTGTTTGCTTTTTGCAGTAATGAAGAATGGAAAAGTTATATTAAAATTAAATTGGAGGGGGACTAGATTCAGCATTTCATCATGAACTCTGCACTTGTGAGAATTTAACTTCTTGAATACCCTGACAGGTACACGCAACATTAAGACTATAATCTGCTGTGCAAGCTTTTGTGCTATACCTCCCCCTCAGGTTTTGATTTATACATTTGCTCCCTCAATTCATGTCCTCTAATATTTGAAAGCTCTCTCCTAGCATTTTCTCTTTACCACAGAACGTCATCCCAATGTAACCTCTCTCTTGTTCTTTCTGCTTGCTGTTTCCTCACTCCTCTGTTAAACTTTTCTAATTTCTCTAACTTCCACACTCCTGCTTTTATCCACATGTTCTCCTCTTTCCTTCCCCTACCTTTGCATGTGTCTACACACTGCACCATTTGTACAGACCTCTATTGCAGCTATTTCTGCACTGCTCAATGAAAAGCACTCTTTAATATCCTATTCTCTGTGCCCCCTCTCTCTGCGCCCCCTCTTTTGGCGCCTCCTCTCTCTGCGCCCCCTCTCTCTGCGCCTATATGTCTCATTCTCTCTACGTCCCTCTCTCTCTACATAGAGCTATCTCTGTCTCTCTCTACACCTATCTCTGTGTCTCCTTCTATGTTTGCTGATGTGTGGGATATCTCTTATAATCTTGAACCTGCTCATATACACATCGGGCCTCCCTGCCTCTGCCTCCCTGCTAAGAGTGTTAACCTATCTAATGTAATCCACATTCCTTTCCTTACTTTTCTCTTCCCTTCTCCTATGCCATCTGGAATGTCCGTTCTCTGACTAACAAGGCTCTAGTTGTACATGACCTCTTCTGCTCATCATTCACAATCAGTCATTCCCCTCACCCCATCTTACCTGTCCCACTGATTTGCCTCTGCTTAATTAAACTCTCCTCTGACATCTACTCTAACCTCTCTGCTCTCTCTCTCTTTCCGCTTAAACTAACAATCTTATTAACTCTTACAATGCTATCCTCCTATCTATATGCCCCCTCTAGGCTCTGACACACTTGTCCCTCTAGCCCACACCCTTGGCTAAATTCCCAAACATGTTCATCACACTTCCACTCGCTGTTCTTAATGCCTATGAAGGAAATCACACAATTGATATTTGATTTTTCTACAGTAAAAATGTCTCCAGTCCTGTATAAAGCTGCTCTCTGGGGCCAAACCACACTACTTTTTTTTCACATTCATCAACACTCAAATTTAATTTACGCTGTCTTTTTTTCCCTGTATTTGACTCCCTCCACTAACCTTCTCCTCACACTTGCCATCCTTCCTTCACTTCTCCTCAAGCATTTGACTACTTCAGAGGCAAGGTGGATGCCACCCACAAGGAGATTCCTTCTGTCCCTTCCCCCTTCTCTCCTTCTACCTAATTCTCCTTCTGCATTTGACTCCTTTTCTTCTCTTACAGAGCTGGAAGCTAATCATCTTCTCTTCTCCCTCTACCACATGCCCTCTAGATCGTATCCCCTCACACCTTACTGCATCTCTTAGTCCCCACTCTCACCCACATCTTCAATTCCTCCCTATTCTCTGGCTCTTTACCCTCTTACTTTAAGCCTGTAGTGGTCACCCTTTTCTCAGAAACAACCTACACCCTATGTGCCTTACTAACTACCGCCCTGTATCCCTCCTGCTGTTTGTCTCCTAATTGCTAGAATGTCAACATTCTTAAATCACATTCCCTCCTGGATCCTTTACAACCTGCCTTTCGTACAGCTCGTTCTACAGACTGTGCTTAAAGCAAATTCCCAAGGTCACTTTTCCCTACTAATCCTACTTGATCTATCTGCTGCGTTTGATGCTCTCAATCACTCTCCTCCTTCATATTCTAAACTCTCTCTTGGTATCCGTAACACAGTTCTATCCTGGTTTTCATCATAACTTTCCTGTCACACATTCTCCATCTCTGTTGCTAACATGTCTTCGTCTTCTATTGATCTGTCTGTGGGTATACATCAGGGCTCTGTTCTGAGATCTCTCTTTCTCTCTACATACTATCATTTGGTGACCTCATCAACTCTTTGTGACAATCCTATAAATAACAAATACAAATATCAGGTCATGGGAATAAGTGATTTGGACATAAAAGTAACATTTCGGAAGTGTGGACAACTAATACATCTTGTAGATTGCCTTTACAGTGTGATGTCATTGATTCAGTAGATTGTGTGCAGACCAGGACTGCAGTACAGTGTCACTCACATGGATGACTTGCGTGGTAGAAGCTCAAGAACAAGGATGTCAAACTCCAGTCCTCGAGGGCAGCAAACAGGCCAGGTTTTCAGGATATCCCTACTGAAAACCTGGCCTGTTTGGGACCCTCGAGGACTGGAGTTTGACATGCATGCTCTAGAAGGAGCACAGCTGTGGGTGGGAGGTGGATTTGCTTTGCATCAAATGGTTTGGAGCAAGGTTTATTGTATGTATTATCATAATAACAATGCAATGCTTAACTTTTATTTCAGGAGGGATGACTGCAGAACAGAAGTGAATATTGAAGCCATGTGTTCCTTTTCTTGCAAAAGAGAAAATTTGAAGGACAGTTGAAGAGAAGGAAAATTACTACACAGAGACAGATAAGCAATGTGTATATTTCTCATTTACCATTTAGTATTTGTCGTTTTATTGACTCCACACAATCCGGCTGCTACGGGTTTCACATTGAATATTTTCATCTCTACTCTACCCCTTCCTGTGATCTGAACCATGCAAGTTTTCGTTGATTCAATACATCATGAGTAGAGGGTGGCTACAGTATGAAGTAAAGACCCAAGGACCACATCTACTACCATTCATAACAAGAACATGTGCAGTAGCGCACAGCTGCAGTTCTATGTGATTGTTATGAAAGGTTGAGGTGGTTCAATTCTATGAATCTGGAGTGGGATGGATCCTGTTTGCATCATATGGTTTCATCTAGGCCAGTAGATTATATAACTCTCAGTACAGGTTACACATGGCATCAGTATTAGTGATTTAAAGAGGAGGAAAGCTTCAATGTGGAGAACAAAGCCAAGTAATGTTGAAGTTACTCCTTTTACCATTTACTTGGTCAGTCTGTACTGTCTACTCTCCACACAGCTGCTAAGGATCTTCCATTTTAAATACTTTCACCTCCTATTCTGCACTGCTTTGCTGCCCATTATTCAGAGATGCGTTCCAGTCATGTTTACCACTCTGAATCTCTCTGCAGTCATTGGTTCAGCACATCATGGGTAGAGCATGGCTACAGATACAGCAAGCTATTATTATTTTACCGGCTGATCATCCATAATATTGCATTAAAACATAGAATATCACTTAATTTCCAAAAGATTCAGTGATGCTGATAATGCAGAATCTCACAACATTTCCCATCATAATGCCATAATGCACAAGTGGGAGAAATAATCCTTGCTATATCTGTACATTGTGTGACGTATTACCTCCATGACCAATGAGAGCAAGTACATCTTCTGTATAGAGCGGCTGTGTTATGATGCAGTTATTGATCATCATTGACATAATCACAAGAATCTTATGCAAAGGGAAATTGTCCGCAGCGAAGTGAGATTTCAGCCCCCAAACGTCTGTAATATTAATGCAATGTCTTACTTTTGTTGCAGTGAACACTGAAGAGACGGATCTACTACAACACTGTACAGGATGAGCATACGCTACAAGCAGCAAAATGATCTTGCAGTTGACAGTATGTTGTTCTGGTAATGTGCACAATTATTATTTATGGGCTACACACCACAGTGCTGGACATATTCTGTTAACTTCAACTCTACTCCTAACATGGAGATGTCTTCCTGGTGTTACTGATTCAGTACATCATATGCACAGTGTGGTTATGATATGATGGATTGATTTAATGAACCCACCAACCAATGATGACATCTGCATCATCTTCTGTAAAGTGCAGCTACAGCATGATATTATCAGCATTTGGTGCGGTATAATCAGAGGTATCTATGTGCTTTTGTGCCTGTTTTAAGTCCTCCAGCTTAACGCCCCTACACCTCCCACTACACAGGCATACTTACTTATGCATACACTGACATCTGGCATACCTACACACACCCCAGGGCCACTTCCTTCCCCTGATGTCAGGGAGAGGATGGGCATGCAGAGTGCAGTAAGTCTCCACGTTACTCTGGCCAACAGTCTTGGCCTACCTCCAGCATCTGTCACCCACAACATCTGTTCCCTCCTTGTAAAGTGCTGAACTATCTCACCTGGGTCAGTGCTATAGCTGATCACAGTGCCCGATCAGGATGTCACTGTGACAGGCAGCAGTGCAGATTGACCGGTCAATCAATGCAGTGCCGCAACATATGCACTAAATGAGATTTCCGTGCCCCCAGTCAGGTTACTCCCTGGGCAGTGACCCTGCTCACACCCTCCCCTAGTTCCACCTCTGATCACAATTATCTCTCTTGGAGAGTGTAGCAAATTGGAGTTGGGGGAATCTCACCTCTGCCATGCATGGTCACAATCTGGGCACAGGACCCAAATAGTGGGCAATGTGGCACTTCTTACAGTAGAGAATAAGTAACTTTATTCTTGTGTATTAAGGACCTTATTTGCATTAAATTCAGTCCACATGGGACCAAGACTTTCTGGCTTACTGAACAAAGTGGAATTGTTTCGTAGAGGGTGGAGAATTGTATTTTATCTGAAATTACCCCCTCTGCACAAAATACAAACAATTATACCCATACAAGTACCTTGTGGAAGTTGTTGCCCTCTATCTTCCTGTGGTCTCTCCCTGTTTCTCACCATGCCTCCTCCCATTTCCTTGCACCTCTGCGTCTCCGCATATATCCCTATACTCAGAGCCGGCTCCGGTCAGTGACATGGGATGCACAAATATGAGCATATCCATATATGGGCATCCATGCCACTGACCGGAGCCCGCTCTGTTGCGGATATGGAGAGAGACTGGGAGATTTACATCCCCTTATAATTCATATGGTGCATAGTACCGGCACGTATTGTTTTACCGGTACTGTGTACCTTCCTACTTTCACACTGGTACAGTATATGCTGCAGTGGGACTGAGAGGGATATATTGGTAACACATAGTCATTGTTGGGGGAATTCAATCCATTTTGAAAATAGTAATGAAATGTTTTTTACTTTTCTTTTTTTTCAGTAATGAAGAATGAAACATTTCTGTTAAAATTGAATTGGAGGTGAACTGGATTCATCATCAACTCTGCACCAGTGTGAATTGATGTTCTTTAATGTTCTGATAAGGTACATGCAACATCTCTTCCTCAACCCCTGCACCACTCTCTGCCTCTTGCCTCTCTCTCTCCACCTCCCTGCTAAGCGTATTAACCCATCTAATGTAATCCACATTCCATGTCTCACTTTACTCTTCACTTCTCACGTGCCCTCTGGAATGACTGCTCTCTGACTAACAAGGTCTATTTGTACATGACCTCTTCTGCTCTCATCATCCACCACCTCTCATTCCCCTCACCCCTGTCCTACTCGATACCTCAGCTTAATTGAACTCTCTCCTCTGACATCTACCCTTATCTCTAACCTCTCCTCACTTTCTGCTTAAACTAACTATCTTGTTAACTTTTACAATGCTATCATCTCCTCCTCCCTCCTCCTCCTTCCTCCTCCCTCCTCCATTATATATATACCCCTTCTAGGCTCTGACACACTCATCCCTCTAAGGCCATGATTATCATGGGCACATGCTTGGTCGTCCACAGTGCGTGCGAGCGATGCAGAGCCGCCTCGGACCTCAGTGCAGGGATTGCTGCATACCCCCAGCATCTGTCACCCACAAACAATACACACACTAATACTCCCCACAATACACACTATAATACCTCCTCAATACTAATCTCCCCAATAATATTATAGCTCCAAACACAATATACACAACACCCTTACACAAGATACACAATCTAGTACTCTCCTCTGCACCTCTACACACAATATAATACTCCCACACACACAATATACACACTACCCTCCTACCCCCATAAAATACAACCAATAATACACACACACTTTGTGGATGTTGGGACCAGCTCCCGGCATGCACCAGTGAAAGAGAGAGGCCCGCAGAAGCTCGGAAGAACTCCCTCCATCCGTGCCTTCCTCCGTTTCACATCTTCTCCCTGTCTCTCTCCCTCCCTTTCCTTGCATCTCCCTGCGTCTTTACGTATACCCAGTCAGTGACGGCTCTGGTCACGTGATGCCTTAATATGGGCTTATCCATATATGTTCATCCACGTCACTAATGTGATGCCCGCACTGTTGCGGAGCTGGTACTTACGACGGGCACTTATTGTTTTATCAGTACTGCGTACCTGACTCTACCGGCCTACTTTCAACACTAGTACAATATGTGCTTCACTACGAGTGAGTGGGGAATATTGGCATCACACAGTCACTGTTGAATATGCCATTCAATCCATTTTGAAAATAGTAATGCAATGTGGTTTTGTTTTGTTTGCTTTTTGCAGTAATGAAGAATGGAAAAGTTATATTAAAATTAAATTGGAGGGGGACTAGATTCAGCATTTCATCATGAACTCTGCACTTGTGAGAATTTAACTTCTTGAATACCCTGACAGGTACACGCAACATTAAGACTATAATCTGCTGTGCAAGCTTTCGTGCTATACCTCCCCCTCAGGTTTTGATTTATACATTTGCTCCCTCAATTCATGTCCTCTAATATTTGAAAGCTCTCTCCTAGCATTTTCTCTTTACCACAGAACGTCATCCCAATGTAACCTCTCTCTTGTTCTTTCTGCTTGCTGTTTCCTCACTCCTCTGTTAAACTTTTCTAATTTCTCTAACTTCCACACTCCTGCTTTTATCCACATGTTCTCCTCTTTCCTTCCCCTACCTTTGCATGTGTCTACACACTGCACCATTTGTACAGACCTCTATTGCAGCTATTTCTGCACTGCTCAATGAAAAGCACTCTTTAATATCCTATTCTCTGTGCCCCCTCTCTCTGCGCCCCCTCTTTTGGCGCCTCCTCTCTCTGCGCCCCCTCTCTCTGCGCCTATCTGTCTCATTCTCTCTACGTCCCTCTCTCTCTACATAGAGCTATCTCTGTCTCTCTCTACACCTATCTCTGTGTCTCCTTCTATGTTTGCTGATGTGTGGGATATCTCTTATAATCTTGAACCTGCTCATATACACATCGGGCCTCCCTGCCTCTGCCTCCCTGCTAAGAGTGTTAACCTATCTAATGTAATCCACATTCCTTTCCTTACTTTTCTCTTCCCTTCTCCTATGCCATCTGGAATGTCCGTTCTCTGACTAACAAGGCTCTAGTTGTACATGACCTCTTCTGCTCTCATCATTCACAATCAGTCATTCCCCTCACCCCATCTTACCTGTCCCACTGATTTGCCTCTGCTTAATTAAACTCTCCTCTGACATCTACTCTAACCTCTCTGCTCTCTCTCTCTTTCCGCTTAAACTAACAATCTTATTAACTCTTACAATGCTATCCTCCTATCTATATGCCCCCTCTAGGCTCTGACACACTTGTCCCTCTAGCCCACACCCTTGGCTAAATTCCCAAACATGTTCATCACACTTCCACTCGCTGTTCTTAATGCCTATGAAGGAAATCACACAATTGATATTTGATTTTTCTACAGTAAAAATGTCTCCAGTCCTGTATAAAGCTGCTCTCTGGGGCCAAACCACACTACTTTTTTTTTCACATTCATCAACACTCAAATTTAATTTACGCTGTCTTTTTTTCCCTGTATTTGACTCCCTCCACTAACCTTCTCCTCACACTTGCCATCCTTCCTTCACTTCTCCTCAAGCATTTGACTACTTCAGAGGCAAGGTGGATGCCACCCACAAGGAGATTCCTTCTGTCCCTTCCCCCTTCTCTCCTTCTACCTAATTCTCCTTCTGCATTTGACTCCTTTTCTTCTCTTACAGAGCTGGAAGCTAATCATCTTCTCTTCTCCCTCTACCACATGCCCTCTAGATCGTATCCCCTCACACCTTACTGCATCTCTTAGTCCCCACTCTCACCCACATCTTCAATTCCTCCCTATTCTCTGGCTCTTTACCCTCTTACTTTAAGCCTGTAGTGGTCACCCTTTTCTCAGAAACAACCTACACCCTATGTGCCTTACTAACTACCGCCCTGTATCCCTCCTGCTGTTTGTCTCCTAATTGCTAGAATGTCAACATTCTTAAATCACATTCCCTCCTGGATCCTTTACAACCTGCCTTTCGTACAGCTCGTTCTACAGACTGTGCTTAAAGCAAATTCCCAAGGTCACTTTTCCCTACTAATCCTACTTGATCTATCTGCTGCGTTTGATGCTCTCAATCACTCTCCTCCTTCATATTCTAAACTCTCTCTTGGTATCCGTAACACAGTTCTATCCTGGTTTTCATCATAACTTTCCTGTCACACATTCTCCATCTCTGTTGCTAACATGTCTTCGTCTTCTATTGATCTGTCTGTGGGTATACATCAGGGCTCTGTTCTGAGATCTCTCTTTCTCTCTACATACTATCATTTGGTGACCTCATCAACTTTGTGACAATCCTATAAATAACAAATACAAATATCAGGTCATGGGAATAAGTGATTTGGACATAAAAGTAACATTTCGGAAGTGTGGACAACTAATACATCTTGTAGATTGCCTTTACAGTGTGATGTCATTGATTCAGTAGATTGTGTGCAGACCAGGACTGCAGTACAGTGTCACTCACATGGATGACTTGCGTGGTAGAAGCTCAAGAACAAGGATGTCAAACTCCAGTCCTCGAGGGCAGCAAACAGGCCAGGTTTTCAGGATATCCCTACTGAAAACCTGGCCTGTTTGGGACCCTCGAGGACTGGAGTTTGACATGCATGCTCTAGAAGGAGCACAGCTGTGGGTGGGAGGTGGATTTGCTTTGCATCAAATGGTTTGGAGCAAGGTTTATTGTATGTATTATCATAATAACAATGCAATGCTTAACTTTTATTTCAGGAGGGATGACTGCAGAACAGAAGTGAATATTGAAGCCACGTGTTCCTTTTCTTGCAAAAGAGAAAATTTGAAGGACAGTTGAAGAGAAGGAAAATTACTACACAGAGACAGATAAGCAATGTGTATATTTCTCATTTACCATTTAGTATTTGTCGTTTTATTGACTCCACACAATCCGGCTGCTACGGGTTTCACATTGAATATTTTCATCTCTACTCTACCCCTTCCTGTGATCTGAACCATGCAAGTTTTCGTTGATTCAATACATCATGAGTAGAGGGTGGCTACAGTATGAAGTAAAGACCCAAGGACCACATCTACTACCATTCATAACAAGAACATGTGCAGTAGCGCACAGCTGCAGTTCTATGTGATTGTTATGAAAGGTTGAGGTGGTTCAATTCTATGAATCTGGAGTGGGATGGATCCTGTTTGCATCATATGGTTTCATCTAGGCCAGTAGATTATATAACTCTCAGTACAGGTTACACATGGCATCAGTATTAGTGATTTAAAGAGGAGGAAAGCTTCAATGTGGAGAACAAAGCCAAGTAATGTTGAAGTTACTCCTTTTACCATTTACTTGGTCAGTCTGTACTGTCTACTCCCCACACAGCTGCTAAGGATCTTCCATTTTAAATACTTTCACCTCCTATTCTGCACTGCTTTGCTGCCCATTATTCAGAGATGCGTTCCAGTCATGTTTACCACTCTGAATCTCTCTGCAGTCATTGGTTCAGCACATCATGGGTAGAGCATGGCTACAGATACAGCAAGCTATTATTATTTTACCGGCTGATCATCCATAATATTGCATTAAAACATAGAATATCACTTAATTTCCAAAAGATTCAGTGATGCTGATAATGCAGAATCTCACAACATTTCCCATCATAATGCCATAATGCACAAGTGGGAGAAATAATCCTTGCTATATCTGTACATTGTGTGACGTATTACCTCCATGACCAATGAGAGCAAGTACATCTTCTGTATAGAGCGGCTGTGTTATGATGCAGTTATTGATCATCATTGACATAATCACAAGAATCTTATGCAAAGGGAAATTGTCCGCAGCGAAGTGAGATTTCAGCCCCCAAACGTCTGTAATATTAATGCAATGTCTTACTTTTGTTGCAGTGAACACTGAAGAGACGGATCTACTACAACACTGTACAGGATGAGCATATGCTACAAGCAGCAAAATGATCTTGCAGTTGACAGTATGTTGTTCTGGTAATGTGCACAATTATTATTTATGGGCTACACACCACAGTGCTGGACATATTCTGTTAACTTCAACTCTACTCCTAACATGGAGATGTCTTCCTGGTGTTACTGATTCAGTACATCATATGCACAGTGTGGTTATGATATGATGGATTGATTTAATGAACCCACCAACCAATGATGACATCTGCATCATCTTCTGTAAAGTGCAGCTACAGCATGATATTATCAGCATTTGGTGCGGTATAATCAGAGGTATCTATGTGCTTTTGTGCCTGTTTTAAGTCCTCCAGCTTAACGCCCCTACACCTCCCACTACACAGGCATACTTACTTATGCATACACTGACATCTGGCATACCTACACACACCCCAGGGCCACTTCCTTCCCCTGATGTCAGGGAGAGGATGGGCATGCAGAGTGCAGTAAGTCTCCACGTTACTCTGGCCAACAGTCTTGGCCTACCTCCAGCATCTGTCACCCACAACATCTGTTCCCTCCTTGTAAAGTGCTGAACTATCTCACCTGGGTCAGTGCTATAGCTGATCACAGTGCCCGATCAGGATGTCACTGTGACAGGCAGCAGTGCAGATTGACCGGTCAATCAATGCAGTGCCGCAACATATGCACTAAATGAGATTTCCGTGCCCCCAGTCAGGTTACTCCCTGGGCAGTGACCCTGCTCACACCCTCCCCTAGTTCCACCTCTGATCACAATTATCTCTCTTGGAGAGTGTAGCAAATTGGAGTTGGGGGAATCTCACCTCTGCCATGCATGGTCACAATCTGGGCACAGGACCCAAATAGTGGGCAATGTGGCACTTCTTACAGTAGAGAATAAGTAACTTTATTCTTTACTTGTGTATTAAGGACCTTATTTGCATTAAATTCAGTCCACATGGGACCAAGACTTTCTGGCTTACTGAACAAAGTGGAATTGTTTCGTAGAGGGTGGAGAATTGTATTTTATCTGAAATTACCCCCTCTGCACAAAATACAAACAATTATACCCATACAAGTACCTTGTGGAAGTTGTTGCCCTCTATCTTCCTGTGGTCTCTCCCTGTTTCTCACCGTGCCTCCTCCCATTTCCTTGCATCTCTGCGTCTCCGCATATATCCCTATACTCAGAGCCGGCTCCGGTCAGTGACATGGGATGCCCAAATATGAGCATACCCATATATGGGCATCCATGCCACTGACCGGAGCCCGCTCTGTTGCGGATATGGAGAGAGACTGGGAGATTTACATCCCCTTATAATTCATATGGTGCATAGTACCGGCACGTATTGTTTTACCGGTACTGTGTACCTTCTTACTTTCACACTGGTACAGTATGTGCTGCAGTGGGACTGAGAGGGATATATTGGTAACACATAGTCATTGGTGGGGGAATTCAATCCATTTTGAAAATAGTAATGCATTGTTTTTTACTTTTTTTTTGCAGTAATGAAGAATGAAAAAGTTCTGTTAAAATTGAATTGGACGTGAACTGGATTCAGCATTTCATCATCAACTCTGCACCAGTGTGAATTGACGTTCTTTAATGTTCTGACAAGGTACATGCAACATCTCTTCCTCTACCCCTACACCACCCTCTGCCTCTTGCCTCTCTCTCCACCTCCCTGCTAAGCGTATTAACCCATCTAATGTAATCCACATTCCTTGTCTCACTTTACTCTTCCCTTCTCACGTGCCCTCTGGAATGTCTGCTCTACGACTAACATGGTCTATTTGTACATGACCTCTTCTGCTCTCATCATCCACCACTTCTCATTCCCCTCACCCCTGTCCTACTCGATACCTCAGCTTAATTGAACTCTCTCCTCTGACATCTACCCTTATCTCTAACCTCTCCTCACTTTCTGCTTAAACTAACTATCTTGTTAACTCTTACAATGCTATCATCTCCTCCTCCCTCCTCCTCCATCATCTATATGCCCCTTCTAGGCTCTGACACACTCATCCCTCTAAGGCCGTGATTATCATGGGCACACGCTTGGTCGTCCACAGTGCGTGCGAGCGATGCAGGGCCTCCCCGTCGCCTCGGACCTCAGTGCGGGGATTGCTGGAGCGACAGGCATGCGCTAACTTTGCCTTCTGTTGTGTGCTTACTATAGACGCAGCCTAAACCATGCATTGGTTTAATTCACAAGCACGCTCTCATCACACTTCATCACATCACACTGCTGCTCTTAACACCTATGGAGGAAATCTCACAGTCTGATTTTCTACACTAAACCTTTGTCCTGTTCTGTAAAACTCTGCTCCTTTTTTTAAGGTCAAACACTACTTTTTCCTCACTCATCAACACTCCAATTTCATTCACACTGTCTTCTATGTATTTGAGTCCCACCACTGACTTTCTCCTCCCACTTAACATCCATCCTTTATTTCTCCTCAAGCCTTTGCTCACTTGAGGCAAGGTGGATGCCATCCACAAGTAGATTCGTTCTCTCCCTTCCCCCTCTCTCTTTTTCTATCTAGATCTCATTGCACTCTTGACTCCTTTTCTCCTGTCACAAAGCTGGAACCTGATCTTCTCTTCTCCCTCTACCACATGCCCTCTCAATCCTATATTCTCACTCTCACCCACATCTTCAATTCCTCCATATCCTTTGGCTCTTTCAACTCTTCCTTTTAAGCATGCAGTGGTCACCCCTATTCTCAAAAATAACCTTGACCTTGTGTGAATTTCTAACTATCGCCCTGTATCCGTCCTACCATTTGCCTCCTAATTGCTAGAACGTCTTGTGATCTCCCGTTTGATCAACATTCTTAAATCACATGCTCCTCTGGGCCCTTCACAATCTGCCTTTCCCAATGTAACCAATTATGTACATAAAGAAAATTCCCAAGGTCCATTTTACTTACTAATCCTGCTTGATCTCTCTTCTGCTTTTGATACTGTCAATCACTCTTCTCATTCATATTCTAAACTCTTTCTTCGTATCAGCAGCAAACTTATATCCTGGTTTTCATCATACTTCTCCATCACACATTCTCCATCTCTGTTGCTAACGTGTCTTTGTCTCCTGTTGTTTTGTCTGTTGGTATACCTCAGGACTCTGTTCTGGGACCTCTCTCACTACATACTATCACTAGTTGACCTTATCAACTATTTTGGCCCTTGATATCATCTCTATGCAGATGATACACACACCTATCCACCCTACCGTCACTCCTGCCATTTAGTTCCTAGTTTCGGGTCGCCTCCTGGCTATATCCTCCATGGATGACACTCTTCTGCCTTAAACCTAATGTCTAAAACTGAGCTCCTCATATTTCCCCCTAAATCTGGCCTAATATCACCTTTCTCCATCGCAGTAAACAGTACTACCATCATCCTGTCATGAAAGCACATTGCCTAGGAGTAACATTTGACTCTTCCCTTTCCATCTTCATTCACGACACTGGCTAAAGTTTGTCGATTCTTTCTCTGTAATATTTCCAAGATTTGCCCTTTTCTCTGTCAATCTACTGCTAAAACGCCAATGCATGCCCTTATCGTATGGGTTAACATACTGCTAACAGGGCTCCCTGCTTCACAACTTTCTCATTTGCAATCTATCCAAAACTCTGCTGCTTGAATAATTTCCCTTTCTCCCACAACAGTATCTGCTCATCTCCTCCTCCTCCTTAAATCCCTCTCCTTGCTTCCCATCAAGTTTCAGATCACCTACAAAGTTCTCCTCCTTACCTTTTTGTTAAGGTTCTCTATTAGTGGTGTACCGAGTACCCGGCGTTACCCGACACATTTCCAGCTACCCGGACATTACTCGAAACCGGCCACTGAGAAGTGGACTTGGCCGGGTAATACCCGGCGTCGGGTAATGTCAGGGCAGCTGGAAATAATCTTTTATACTTACCTTTCCTAAGACATCTAGGATCAGCAGCAGCAGTCCTCTGATGTTGGCAGCATCAGAGGTGTCTTCACCTGGCGGGGGGAGCTGCAGGAATCACTTCCACAGCACCGAAGCAGGTAAGCTGTGTCTGTGAGCCTGCAGCTCCCCCGCCGGCTGAAGACACCACAGATGCTGCCACCGTCACAGGACTGCTGCTGATCCTAGATGTCACTGCCACCCGGAAGGTAAGTGCCAAACCGTGTACCCGACCGGGTAGAACCTTTCATTTTGGCCGGGTACCCGTTACCCATTTTTTTATAGTTGAGGACCCAGTCCAACACTATTCTCTATTCATCTGCTCCTTCCTACATATCATCTTTGGTCTCGTTATGCCCTTCCTCGTCTCCTAAGCTCTACTAATAACTGTCTCCATTATACTTCTTACACCTCTACTGCGCACTCGCTCTCTTGCCTGAAACCCTTTCCCATCAATTTACCTGTGAAACTCACACACACTCAGTATATGCCAACATACCCTCTTCCACCCACATTTAAGATCAACCTTAAAATTCACAACTTAAATGAAGCATTTCAATAGCTTTTACTCGTTGCTACTGTCACTCATTCAGTCACTAACTATTGTTCCCAAGAAGTGCTTTATACTACAAGTACCCACCATTAAGGACAAGCATTGTCATCTACTGCACTTGTTCCCCCACCTGTTGTCTCTCTGTAAGTCTCCTTACATTTCTCTTAGATTGTAAACTACCCAGGACAGGGATTTACTTTCCTATTGTCTGTTTTTGTTTGTTGAACTTATTGTATAATAATTTCCTGTACTTTTTGGTCTCTCTTGTAAAGCGCTGAGTACACAATGGGTGGTATATAAATAGAGATATATGCAGAGTCTAGAGACAAGGCACACGTGTATAGGTAGCTACAGTTTATCCGGGACCGTATGCATCCTTGAAGTGCCTGTCCCAGTTATTTTCTATTGATTGCAATGTAGGAGTGTCTGTCCTGTCTTATTTTTTTTATTATTATTATCATTATTATTATTATATATACAAAGATATATACAAAGATTGTTTCCTGTCGTTAGCATGACATTGTGTGACACAGTGTGATGTCATTGATTCAGTAGATTGTGTGCAGACCGGGACTGCAGTACAGTTTCACTGACATGAATAACTTGTGTGGTAGAAGCTCTAGAAGGAGCACAGCTGTGGGAGGGAGGTGGATTTGCTTTGTATCACATGGTTTGGAGCAAGGTTCATTGTATGTATCGTCAATAATAATTATAATAATAATAATGCAATGCTTAACTTTTTTATTTCAAGAGGAAAGACTGCAGAACAGAAGTGAATATTGAAGCCATGTGTTCATTTTCTTGCAAAATAGAAAATTGAAGGACAGTTGAAGAGGAGGAAAATGACTACACAGAGACAGATAAGCAATGTGTATATTTCTCATTTAGTATTTGTCGTTTTATTGACTCCAAAAAATCCGGCTGCTAAGGGTTTCGCATTGGACATATTCACCTCTACTCCACCCCTTCCTGTGATCTGTACCATGCAGATTTTTGTTGATTCAATACATCATGAATAGAGTGTGGCTACAGTATGAAGTACTGACCCAAGGACCACATCTACTACCATTCATAACAAGAACATGTGCAGTAGCGCACTGCTGCAGTTCTATGTTATTGCTATGAAAGGTTGAGGTGGTGCAATCATATGAATCTTGAGTGGGAGGGATCCTGTTTGCATCATTTAATTTGATCTAGGCCAGTAGAGTATATAACTCTCAGTACAGGTTACATATGGCATCAGTATTAGTGATTTAAAGAACAGAAAAACAGGAGTGGAGAACAAAACCAAGTAATGTTGAAGTTACTACTTTTTACTATTTACTTGGTCAGTCTGTACTGTCTACTCCCCACACAGCTGCTAAGGGTTTCCATTTGAGATACATTCACCTTCTACTCTGCACTACTGTGCTACCCTCTATTCAGAGATGAGTTCAAGTCATGTTTACCACTCTAAATCGCTCTGCAGTCATTGATTCAGCACATCATGGGTAGAGCATGGCTATAGATACAGCAAGCTTTATTTTACCCTAATATTGCATTAAAAAATAGAATATCACTCAGTTTCCTACAGATTTACTGATGCTGATAATGCAGAATCTCACCCTCCCATCATAATACACCAGAGGAAGAAATAATCCTTGCTATATATGTACATTGTGTGACATATTGCCTCCATGACCATTGATGGCAAATACATATTCTGTATAGAGCAGCTGTGTTATGATGTAGTTGTTATTGATCATCATTGAGATATAATCACAAGAATCTTATGCAAAGGGAAACTGTCATTAGCATAGTGGGATTTCAGCCCCCAAACTTCTGTAATATTAATGCAATGTCTTACTTTTATTGCAGTGAACACCGAAGAGACGGATCTACTACAACACTGCACAGGACAAGAGTATACACTACAAGCAGCAAAATGATCATGCAGTTGACAATATGTTGTTCTGGTAATGTGCACAATTATTATGTATGGGCTCCACACCACAGTGCTGGACATATTTTGTTAACTTCAACACTACCCCTACCATGGAGATGTCTTCCTGTGATTGGTGTTACTGATTCAGTACATCATATGCACAGTGTGGCTATTATATGATGGATTGATTTAATGAACCCACCAAACACTGATGACATCTGTATCATCTTCTGTAAAGTGCATCTACAGCAGGATATTATCAGCATTTGGGGTGATATAATCAGAGGCATCTATGTGCTTTTGTGCTGGGTAAAGTCCTCCAGCTGAACCGCCCCCCGCCCCCCACCCCCCTACACCTCCTGCACACAGGCAAACTTACTTACACACACAGCACACTTACTTATGCACACTGACACTTGGCATACCTACACACACACACCCCACAGCCACTGGCATGCATGCAGAGTCCTGGGCATGCAGGATGGGCATGCAGAGTACAGAATATCTCCACCTTGCTCTGGCCCGTACTCTTGGCCTACCCCCAGCATCTGTCACCCACAACCTCTGTTCCCTCCCTGTAAATTGCTGCACTAACACACCTTGGTCAGCGCTGCAACCGATCACAGCACCGGATCATGTCACTGTGATAGGAAGCAGTGCTAATTGACCGGTCAATCAATGCCACGTGGCAACATACGCACCAAAAGAGATTTCCATGCCCCCTGACAGGCTACTCCCTGGGCAGTGACCCTGCTCATCTTCCACCTCTGATCACAATATTCTCTCTTGGAGAGTGTAGCAAATTGGAGTTGGGGGAATTTCACCTCTGCAGTGCATGTAGAGTCCTGTATGCAGAGTACAGAAAGTCTCCACCTTAGTCTGGCCCGTACTCTTGGCCTACCCACAGCATCTGTCACCCACAAATAATACATACACTAATACTCCCCACAATACACACTTTAATACCTCCTCAATAATAATCTCCCCAATAATATTATAGTCTTAAACACAATATACACAATACCCCCTAACACAAGATACCCAATCTAACACTCTCCTCTGCACCTCAACATAATATACACACTATAATACCCTACACACAATATAATACTCCCACACACACACACAATATACACACTATCCTCCTACCACCATAAAACACAACCAATAATACACACACACTTTGTGGATGTTGGGACCAGCTCCTTGCATGCACCAGTGAAAGAGAGAGGCCTGCCATCCGTGCCTCCCTCCGTTTCCCATCTTCTCCCTGTCTCCCTCCCTTTCTTTGCATCTCCCTGCATCTTTGCGTATACCCAGTCAGTGACGGCTCCGGTCACGTGATGCCTTAATATGGGCTTATCCATATATCTGTTGCAGAGATGGAGAGAGACCTGGAGATTTTACATTTCCTTATAATTCATATTGGTACTTAGTACGGGCACTTATTGTTTTATCAGTACTGGGTACCTGACCGTACTGGCCTACGAGTGAGAAGGCAATATTGGCATCACACAGTTACTGTTGAATATGTCATTCAATCCATTTTGAAAATAGTAATGCAATGTGGTTTTGTTTTGTTTGCTTTTTGCAGTAATGAAGAATGAAAAAGTTATATTAAAATTAAATTGGAGGGGAACTGGATTCAGCATTTCTTCATGAACTCTGCACTTGTGAGCATTGACCTTCTTGAGTGCCCTGACAGGTACACGCAACTTTAAGACTATAATCTTCATCGTCTGCTGTGCAAGCTTTCGTGCTATACCTCCCCCTCCGGTTTTGATTTATACATTTGCTCTCTCAATTCATGTCCTCTAATATCTGGAGGCTCTCTCCTAGCATTTCTCTCTACCACAGCACGTCATCCCAATGTAACCTCTCTCTTGTTCTTTCTGTTTACTGTTTCCTCACTCCTCTGTAAAACTTTTCTAATTTCTCTAACTTCCACACTCCTGCTTTTATCCACATGTTCTATACACTTTCCTTCCCCTACCTTTGCATGTGTCTACACAAAGCACCATTTGTACAGACCTCTATTGCAGCTATTTCTGCACTGCTCAATGAAATGCACTCCTGCACATCCTATTCTCTTCCACCTTCCCTCATTCTCTACGCCCCCCTCTCAAAGCCCCCTCTCTCTATGTCTCCTCTCTCTACGCCTATCTGTCTCATTCTCTTGACGCCCTTCTCTCTCTACATATCCCTATCTCTGTCTCTCTCTACACCTATCTCTGTGTCTCCTTCTATGCTCGCTGATGTTGGGGGATATCTCTTATAATCTTGGACCGGCTCATATACACATCAGGCCTCCCTACTAAGAGTGTTAACCTATCTAATGTAATCCACATTCCTTTCCTTACTTTTCTCTTCCCTTCTCCTGTGCCCTCTGGAATGTCCACTCTTACTAACAAGGCTCTAGTTGTACATAACCTCTTCTGCTCTCATCAGTCACAATCAGTCATTCCCCTCACCGCATCTTACCTGTCCCACTGATTTGCCTCTGCTTAATTAAACTCTCCTCTGACATCTACTCTAACCTCTCTTCTCTCTTCTCTCTCTTTCTTTCTGCTTAAACTAACAATCTTATTAACTCTTACAATGCTATCCTCCTATCTATATGCCCCCTATAGGCTCTGACACACTCATCCCTCTAACCCACACCTTTGGCTAAATTCCCAAACACACTCATCACACTTCCACTCGCTGTTCTTAATACCTACGGAGGAAATCTCACACTTTGTTTGATTTTTCTACAGTAAAAATGTCTCCTGTCCTGTATAAAGCTGCTCTCTAGGGCTAAATACACTACTTTTTTCCACACTCATCAACACTCAAATTTAATTTACGCTGTTTTTTTTCTCTGTATTTGACTCCCTCCACTGACCTTCTCCTCCCACTTGCCATCCTTCCTTCACTTCTCCTCAAGCATTTGACTACTTCAGAGGCAAGGTGGATGCCACCCAAAAGGAGATTCCTTCTGTCCCTTCCCCCTTCTCTCCTTCTACCCAAATCTCCTTCTGCACTTGACTCCTTTTCTTCTCTTACAGAGCTGGAAGCTAATCATCTTCTATTCTCCCTCTACCACATGCCCTCTAGATCGTATCCCCTCACACCTTACTGCATCTCTTAGTCCCCACTCTCACCCACATCTTCAATTTCTCCCTATTCTCTGGATTTTTGCCCTCTTACTTTAAGCCTGTAGCGGTCACCCTTTTGTCAGAAACAAACTACACCCTATGTGCCTTACTAACTACCGCTCTGTATCCCTCATGCTGTTTGCCTTCTAATTGCTAGTGTCAACATTCTTAAATCACATGCCCTCCTGGATCCTTTACAACCTGCCTTTCGTACAGCACGTTCTACAGACTGTGCTTAAAGCTAATTCCCAAGGTTTTTCCCTACTAATCCTACTTGATCTATCGGCTGCGTTTGATGCTCTCAATCACTCTCCTCCTTCATATTCTAAACTCTCTCTTGGTATCAGTAACAAAGTTCTATCCTGGTTTTCATCATAACTTTCCTGTCACACATTCTCCATCTCTGTTGCTAACATGTCTTCGTCTTCTATTGATCTGTCTGTGGGTATACATCAGGGCTCTGTTCTGAGATCTCTCTTTCTCTCTACATACTATCATTTGGTGACTTCATCAATGCTTTTGGCCTTAGATATAATCTCTATGCGGATGATACACACACAAATCTATCCACCCCTGTTCTCACTCCTGCAATCCAGTCCCTACTCTTGGGTTGTCTCCTGGCTATATGCTCATGGATGGCACTCCACTGCCTTAAACTTAATGTCTAACACTGGGCTCATATTATCCCCTTTCTCCATCACAGTAAACAGTACTACCATCTATCTTGTCATCAAACATGTTGCATAGGAGTAACATTTGGCTCTTCAATTCCATCTCCATTCACATGCACGGCTATGGGTAAAATGTGTTGCCTCTTTCTCTGTAATATTGCCAAGATCTTCCCTTTCCCCTCTCAACCTACTGCTAAAACTCCAATGTATACTGTTATCCTATAGGTTATTTTAACATACTACTAACAGGCCTCCATGCTTCACAACTTTCTCCTATGCAAAACTCTGCTGCTTGAATTATCTCACTTTCTCCCACAACAGTCTCTGCTCATCTCCTTAAATCCCTGTCCTGGCATCCCATCAAGTTTTTGTATCACCTACAAAGTTCTCCTCCTTACCTTTTTGTTAAGGCTCTCCATTAATCTGCTCCTTCTTGCATATCATCTTTGATCTCTCGTTATGCCCTTGCTTGTCTCTTGCACTATAACCATAACTGTCTCCTGTAAACTTCTTTCACCTCTACTGTTCTCTCACTTGCCTGAAACCATTTTCCATCACTGCACCGTACATGTGAAACTTCCTCACACTCAGTATATGCCAACATAACCTCTTCCACCCACATGTAAGACCAATCTTAAAATTCACGACTTAAATCAAGCATTTCAAAAACTTTGACTCGTGGCTACTGTCCCACACCCACAGTCACTGCTAACAACTATTGTTCCCAAGATGTGCTTTCTACTAATTGTACCCACCATTAAGGACAAGCATTGTCATCTACTGCACTTCTTCCCCCAACTGCTGCCTCTCTTTAAGTCTTCTAACATTTCTATTAGATTGTAAAGTTCCCAGGGCAAGGATTTACTTTCCTATAATCTGTTTTTATTTGTCGCACTTATTTTTTAATTATTTTTCCCCTCTCCCCTAATGATATACATATAGGTTTTCCTGTCATTTGCATGACAGAGTTATTATGGTTAACTATTGCATCATGTAGACTGCCTTTTCAGTGTGATGTAATTGATTCAGTACTTTGTGTGCAGACTGTGACTGCAGTACAGTGTCACGAACATTAATGACTTGTGTGGTAGAAGCTCTAGAAGGAACACAGCTATGGGAGGGAGGTGGATTTACTTTGGATCACATGGTTTGGCGCAAGGTTCATTGTATGTATGATCATAACCATGCAATGCTTAACTTTTATTTCAGGAGGGAAGAACAGTGAATATTGAAGCCATGTGTTTCTTTTCTGTCAGAAGAGAAATTTTGAAAGACAGTTGAAGAGGAGGAAAATGACTACACAGAGACAGATAAGCAATGTGTATATTTCTCATTTAGTATTTGTCGTTTTGTTGACTCCACACAATCCAGCTGCTAAGGGTTTCGCATTGGACATATTCCCCTCTACTCTACCCTTCCTGTGATCTGTACCATGCAGGTTTTTGTTGATTCAATACATCATGAGTAGAGTGTGGCTGCTGTATGAAGTATTGACCCAAGGACCACATCTACTACCATTCATAACAAGAACATGTGCAGTAGCGCACTGCTGTAGTTCTATGTGTTTTATTAAAGGTTGAAGTGGTGCAATCATATGAATCTGGAGTGGGATGAATCCTGTTTGCATCATATGGTTTCATCTAGGCCAGTAGAGTATATCTCTCAGTACAGGTTACACATGGCATCAGTAGTAGTGATTTAAAGAACAGAAAAAACAAGAGAAACTTCAATGTTGATAACAAAGCCAAGTAATGTTGAAGATACTCCTTTAACTATTTATTTGATCAGTCTGTACTGTCTACTCCCCACACAGCTACTAAGTCTTCCATTTGAGATACATTCACCTCCTACTCTGCACTGCTGTTCTGTCCTCTATTCAGAGATGAGTTCCAGTCATGTTTACCACTCTGAATCACTCTGCAGTCATTGATTCAGCACATCATGGGTAGAGCATGGCTACAGATACAGTAAGCTTTATTTTACCGGCTGATCATCCATAATATTGCATTAAAACATAGAATATTACTCAGTTTCCAAAAGATTCAGTGATGCTAATAATGCAGAATCTTACAACACATCCCATCATAATGCACCAGAGGAAGAAATAATCCTTGCTACACTACCGACACGTTTTATTGAAGCACGGCTAGCACCGCAAGCCGGGGGATGCCCCGGCGTGCTAGCCGCACTCCCTCAGCGTGCCGCGCATCACCGATGCACGGTCACGCGTCATCGGGTGCCTGCGCCCCCTGCACGCGCGTCCAGGGCTCCCCGAGGGAGCACTGGTGTCCCGCGATGTGGGGGACAGCGGCAGGGGGTTCCGGGGGACCCGACGGACCCGGCAGCGGAAGGGAGAAAGCCCCGATCGGAGGGCGCTCCTCCGCTGCTTCGGCGTGCGCCCGGCACCCTCCGGCGCGCGCCAGGTTACTGCTGCGGCGAAGAACGGGCAAATGCTCGAATAAACTCGGCCGCAGCAGTATATCTGTACATTGTGTGACGTTTGGCCTCCATGACCATTGATGGCAAATACATATTTTGTATTGAGCGGCTGTGTTATGATGTAGTTGTTATTGATCATCATTGAGATATAATCACAAGAATCTTATGCAAAGGGAAAATGTCTGCAGCATAGTGGGATTTCAGCTCCCAAACTTCTGTAATATTAATGCAATGTCTTACTTTTATTGCAGTGAACACTGAAGAGACGGATCTACGACAACACTGCACAGGACAAGAGCAAACACTACAAGCAGCAAAATGATCTTGCAGTTGCAAGTATGTTCTGTAATGTGCACAATTATTATTTATGGGCTACACACCACAGTGCTGGACATATTCTGTTAACTTCTACCCCTACCATGGAGATGTCTTCCTGTGATTGATTCAGTACATCATATGCACAGTGTGGCTATGATATGATGGATGGATTTAATGAACCCACCACCCACTGACATCTGCATCATCTTCTGTAAAGTGCAGCAGGATATTATCAGCATTTGGGGTGGTATAATCTGGGGCATCTATGTGCTTTTGTGCCTGGATAAGTTCCTCCAGCTGAACCACCCCCCTATACCTGCCACACAGGCATACTTACAGAGCACACTTACTTATGCACACTGACACTTGGAATACACACACACACACACACACACACACACACACAGACATGCATGCAGTGTCCTGTATGCAGAGTACAGAAAGTCTCCACCTTACTCTGGCCCGTACTCATGGCCTATCCCCAGCATCTGTCATCCACAACCTCTGTTCCCTCCCTGTAAAGTGCTGCACTAACACACCTGGGTCAGCGCTGCAGCTGATCACAGTGCCGGATCATGATGTCAATGGGATAGGCAGCAGAGCTGATTGACAAGTCAATCAATGCAGCTCCGCAATATATGCACCAAAAGAGATTTCTGTACCCCCTGTCAGGCTACTCCCTGGGCAGCGACCCTTCTCACCCCTCTCATTCCACCTCTGATCACAATAATCTCTCTTGGAGTGTGTAGCAAATTGGAGTTGGGGGAATCTCACCTCTGTAGTGCATGGTCACAATCTGGGCACTGTACCCAAATATTGGGCAATGTGGCACGTCTTACAGTAGAGAATAGAATAAGTAACTATATTCTTTACTTGTGTATTAAGGAACTTATTTGCAATAAAAATTCAGTCCACCTGGGACCAAGACTTTCTGGTTTTCTGAACAAAGTGGAATTGTTTTCCTATAATTTTATATTCTCTGAAATGTAACATCACAATAAAGTACTCCTATTTTTTTCCTTTGTGCTTTTTTATGGACTATTCCTTTATGTATTTCACTTAATGGGACTAATTACCTTACGATTAGATTTCACTTGTATTTTCTTGGGTTACTCTTTGGAATTTCTCTCTGTGTTCATTTATACTATCTTATTTAGAGCAGTCTTTGCCATTGGACCCCATTTCTTGCCAGAGAGATCTGTAACACAGAGTATTGAAGAGAGTACAGAACAGTGGTGAAGTAGATTTTTATGCTTCTAGGCAGCCTCCCTTCTCACCATGTATTCTGCCCCCGACGGTCTCTTGCACTGCTCCCTCCTACACCCACTCTCCTCACTCTTCCCTCCCCTCCCCGCTATCACTCAATGACCCCCTCTCATTCAATCCTGCTCCCTTACTCCCCCCTCACTCATTCTTCCTTCTGCACACACAATCCTCCCGAATATCACTCCCAAACAACACACACACTAATTCTCCCCACAATACACACTATAATACCTCCTTGTGACGATAGCTTCCACAGGCTTATTAATATTACACAAAAATAATTGGGTTTGAACTGAACGAGGCTTAAGATATAATAAATTGTATTTATTCCTTAGAATATAGGTGAACACAACAGATAATACAGTAACGAACAAGAAGTACACTTACTTAAGGGTTGGGGAATGAGAAGTATGATGTAGCATTTCTTTCAGCAGTGAGGAAATCATTCAGGTGATATCAGGTAACCATATCAGCAAACGAAGACAAAGGATATATGGGTGGACAGCAGTTTATAAACCATTCTCCTTCTATTCTTAACCTTAAGCACAGGGGATTGGTTTACAATTACCTCCAGCCACTCACTAACGTGGGAAAGCATTCTGACCCATGCCCCCCTGCTAGTTGGCACATGCGCAGTAGAACTCTGGGGGTCTCATTTCTGAAGCCCCACATTTACGTCAGGAATGCCAGACAGTCTACCATTTGGAGTTCTGGCAGGAAAACCTTTGTTGAAAGGTGTTAACTGGAACACTTAAGACCTGCCCTGGTTTGGGCTTCGGATAAACAGTGAGGGTGATAAAACTCTTTGAACAGCACTTAAATCCTAGACATAGCGGCGTCCCCAGGGCCATCTGCTACCTTATGGCCCAAAAGAATCTCTTCTGGGTCTTTGTCCATACCTTAAGATACACTATTAAGCATAAAACATAAACGTATTAAAATATCCGGTTCTGTTAGGTTTAGCAGGTCCAAACTTCCCAGTTCGCATTGCCAGAACTGGGACACCATATGGTCCAAAAAGCGACTTGCTACGACCTAAGAAACCGGAGTTACACCAATGCACATTAAATCATTTTAATACAAAAATCTCCATTGAAAAAGAAATCTCAGCTTTTAACTAAATCCCCATTGAAAACAACGGGCAGCTCCGCCATAGACTTTCAATGGTAAATCGCCGCCATTGAAGTCAATGGGGGTTTTCTGCCATTGAAGTTTATGGGAAAAGTCCCGAACTTCAAGGGGGTCCATACTCCGTCGGGTTGGTCCAAGCGGGTCAAGGATGGTTCTGCAGCGATGCCGGAGCAGTGGCTACAGATACCCCAAACCCTGATCTGCTGAACCCTCCGGAACCGGAGATATGGATTCCTAAAATTCAGCATTTCTCACTTAGTCATTTTTCTGAGCCGTTTCTGCCGCCGCCGGCAAAGCCTATGGCGCGACCCGCTCTATCTGGTTCGACCCTTATCGGGGGTCCAGGATTCGGGGACCCGGTGGTGGTCGAGTGGGGGGACGCTTAGGAACTAGGGGCAAAAAGAATTTTATCCCTAGGTGCCCTAAAACAGTTTATTTCCCCGCTAATTGACGTTGAACTTGACCCAGTGATTTTAGCTCTATTGAAGGACATTGTATCCGCTTTGCGGTTTGCGGTCTGGACGGCAGCCAACTAGGTTACCTCGAGGCATCTCCATTGAAGTCAATGAGCCCATTGACTTTCAATGGGAAACCGCCGCTCTCCCTCTCGGACGCCACCTGCTGGTCACTACAGGAAACAGGACGAAAACAGCACAAATTCCTATTGAAATGCATTGAGCCCTAATGGCGGCCAATGGGGACCTGCAAAATGGTGCCCGAAAAGGCGGGAAACTTACACAAAGAGCTATAATCATTAACGAATTATTAACCCTTGTGCTCCCGGATGGATTCTAGTGTGTGTGTGATGCAAACACTGAGTAACCAGACATTACAATGGAACAGGGGAAAATACATTTACATGTCATAACAAGGGTTACATCACATTTCTGGACCTCAGCCCAGTTAACCCCTTGTCTCCCTGGTGCGGTCAGGGGTGGCCAAATGGGGTGCAACCCCTTTAATACCGGGCCACCCCCTCTCTCCCTCTACACCTCCCCTTCTTAATGCGTGTCCTGTGGCCCACTGGCCCTGACGGGGAGTGGGGCACTGCTGGCACCATTAATGAATTCAGTCTCAGAGGGATAGTCCTGGCGTGAAAGTCCATCAGCATTGCTGTTTTCACTACCCTTTTTGTGCTGAATGGTGAATTCAAATTCTTGCAAAGCCAAGCTCCATCTCAGCAGTTTGGCATTTTCCCCTGATACCCTCTGTAGCCAGCTCAGGGGATTGTGGTCGGTAATGACCGTGAAAGCCCTCCCATAGACATAGGGCTGGAGCTTTTTGAGTGCCCACACAATGGCCAAGCACTCCTTTTCAATGGTGGCATATGCCACCTCCCTGGGGAGCAGTTTGCGACTGAGATACACCACAGGGTGCTCTTTGCCGTCGTCCCCCACCTGGCTCAACACAGCCCCCACACCAAAGTCTGAGGCATCAGTCTGAATAAGAAAATGCTTGGTATAATCTGGGGCAGCCAGGATGGGGGCCTCAGCAAGCGCAGCTTTCAGTGCCTGGAAAGCAGTTTCACAGCAGGAGACCAGGTAATAAGCACAGGCAGTTGCTTCTTAGTCAGATCAGTCAGGGGTTTGGCCACGGCGCTGTACTGTGGGACAAATTTCCTGTAGTACCCTGCGGTGCCCAAAAAGGCCATGACCTGTTTCTTGGTTTTTGGAACAGGCCACTGAACTATGGCTTCTACCTTGGCTGGCTCTGGCTTGAAATGCCCTCCACCCACCCTGTGCCCTAAGTACAGGACTTCTGCCATACCTACCATACACTTAGTGGGTTTTAAGGTAAGCCCAGCCTCCCTGATTCTATCCAGCACCGCAGCTACATGTCCTATGTGGGATTCCCAGGAATTACTAAAGACAGCAATGTCATCTAAGTAAGCCCTGGCATAGCTCTGCATCCCTTCCAGTAACCTATTGACCAGGCGTTGGAAGGTAGCCGGGGCATTCTTCATCCCAAATGGCATCACCAAAAACTCATAGAGGCCACTTGGAGTGAAGAATGCTGACTTCTCCCTAGCCTCCAGGGTCAGGGGAATCTGCCAGTAGCCTTTGCTCAGATCCATGGTGGTCAGATACTTTGCCCCCGCGAGTTCATCTAGTAACTCATCCATGCGGGGCATGGGGTAAGCATCTGACACCGTCCCAGCGTTGAGCAACCGGTAGTCCACACAAAACCGGGTGGTTTTGTCCTTCTTAGGCACTAGGACTACTGGACTTGCCCAAGGGCTCTGGGACGGAGTAATTACCCCTAGGGTCAGCATCTCCTCAATCTCTCTCTCCATACTTGTCTTGACCTCTGCTGACACTCTATAAGCGTGCTTATGCAGAGGCTGCAGGTCCCCTGTGTGTACTGGGTGTTTGGTGAGATGTGTGGTCCCTGGCATGTCAGTGAAGAGGGCGCTATACTGAGCTAGCATGTCCCTGGCTTCTCCCTTCTGCCTAGCACTCAACTGTGCCCCGATCTCTACCTGCTCAACAGTGTTTCCTTGCTTTGCCTCCCCTAGGAGATCAGGCAGAGCATTGCTCGCCGGATCCTCCAGCAGTGGGCTACAAATGGCCATTACTGCTCCCATACTCGGTGCTCTGTATTCCTTTAACATATTAATGTGATATGTCTTGTGCCTCTCAGGCGCTACCCGTACAACATAGTTGCACTCATTCACCTTTCGGATAACCGGGTACGGTCCCGACCAGGCAGCCATCAGCTTGTTCTCCCGAGTGGGTTTGAGAACAAGCACCTGCTGTCCTGGGATGAATTCTCTGCTACGGCCTGCTGGTCATACCATTGCTTCTGCTTGGTCTGAGCAGCCCTGAGGTGGTCCTGGGCCACCCCCATAAGCATCTCTAACCGGTCTCTGAGATCTACTACATACTGGATCACTGAAGCATCAGTAGCAGTAGTCTTCCCCTCCCATCCCTCACGGAAGAGGTCCAGAGGTCCACGTACCCTGCGGCCATATAGTAGCTCGAAGGGGGAGAAGCCTGTAGATTCTTGCGGTACCTCTCGGTATGCAAACAGCAAGTGCTGCAGGTGAATCTCCCAGTCTTTCCCCTCCGCCTCTATAAAGGTCCGAAGCATCTGCTTCAGGGTACCATTAAACCTCTCACATAATCCGTTTGTTTGGGGATGGTAAGGGGTAGTGCGCTGGTGCTGTACACCGCAGGCATCCCAGAGACAATGTAACAGTTCACTCATGAACTGCGACCCCTGATCAGTTAGGATCTCACTAGGGAAACCTACCCTAGCAAAAATGTTCAGCAAAGCTGCTGCCACTGTCTTGGCACTTATGGTGCCCAGCGCTACCGCCTCAGGGTACCGGGTGGCAAAATCCACCACCGTGAGGATGTAGCACTTCCCTGACCTGCTAGGACTCATGAGGGGTCCTATCAGGTCCATCGCTACCTTCTGGAAGGGTTCCCCTATTATCGGTAGGGGTCTCAGGGGTGCCTTCACACGGTCGCCCGCCTTACCTACTCGCTGGCAGGCATCACAGGAGCGGCAGAAATCATCCGCATCCCTGGATGCCCCCGGCCAGAAATAACGCTGCAATAACCGGGCTCGCGTTCTGGTGACCCCCTGATGTCCCGCTAACGGAATAGAGTGAGCTACCCATAACAATTGCTGTCGGTACCCCTGGGGTACTACTAGCTGTCGCTTACCGGTCAATCCCTTCTCTATTCTCGGGTTCCCTTCTTCTCTGTATAGGAGTCCCTTATGCCATAGGCAGCGCTCAGTGCCCTCCCCTGCCTGAGATTCGGACGCCCGAAGTCTCACGCCGGCCAGGGTAGGGTCTGCCTTCACTGCCTCCCTAAACTGGGCTCCTAAATCTGCCCCCCCCAGTCATGTCATTGTCAGGGGAAGGGGACACGGTAAGGGGGAACAGTAAGTCAGCCTGTGGTTGCAACTGATCCTGGCTTACCTCCCTGGGCTCCTCTGTGCCCTCCGCTAACGTTGGTCCCAAAGGCTGGGGGACTGGGGTGGCCACCGCCGACATTGCCGCGGTCTGGCTCCGGGTAACCGCCGCCACTGCAGCGGGCTGGGGCACACGGTCGTAGGTGCAGGTCATCGGTCCCAGGTCATTGCCCAAAAGAATTTCAGCATCCAAACCTGGTAAAACCCCCACCTCCCGCACACCCTTGCCCACCCCCCAATCCAAAAAAATGCGGGCCACCTGCAGGAAACGTGGCTCTCCGTCAGCCACAGTGATCTGTATCCCAGGGCCTGGGATCAATTCCTCTGGCCGGACCATATCAGGTCGGACCAGGGTCACTGCAGCTCCTGAATCAAGTAAGCCAACTGCTTGCCGGTCACCGACTGTGACCGGGGTGAGATGCTTGCTCCTGCCGTCCGTCTGCTGCAGGTCTGCGCTGTGATGTCCTCCGCTCCTGGCTGTAGGCACTGAAGAAACCGGGGTAGGGGTGACATGGGACGTCTCGCTGGGAGTTGTTTCCATGACCGGTCCTGGTTCTTTGGTGGAAGCCACCCGCACGCGGGCTACCGGCTTTGCAGCTGGGGTGCGTTGCCCTCGATAGGGTCCGTTGGAACGCAGGGGTTCCGGGCAATCTGGTCTGATGTGACCAGTGCTGTTGCAATTGTAGCACCGGCGCTCATGCCGGAGCTCTCCCGCCTTCTGTGACCCGCTGCCCGCAGGCGGCTTTTGGGTCCACTGGGGGGTACTCACAGCTTTCTTGGCCGGCGCCGGTGGGGTTACCGCTTTGGCTGGTACCTTGGCGGTCATCTGGGACCGGCTGACCACATAGTCATCTGCCATCCTCGCCGCCTCGGTGTAGGTCTTGGGCTTTTTATCATACACAAAAGCCCTCACCGCCGGCGGGCACTGCTGCATGAGCTGCTCCTGAAAGATGAGGTCCAGCAGGCGTTGGTAAGTCTTAGCCTCAGAGCCCTCCACCCAGTGTAACCCATACAAAGCCATGCGGGTCACATAAGTGACATAGGTCTCCTGAGGGTGCCTCTCCTCCAGCCGGAACTTACCCCGGTAAGCTTCAGGGGTAAAACCATGCTGAAACAGCAAAAGTTCTTTCAGGTGGTCATAGTCATCAGCAAACTCCTCTGTAAGCGCCATCAAAGTCTGTTTAGCCAAGCTGGAGAGTAGCGGGTCCAGGCGTGCAACCCTATGCTGGGGAAGCACCCCGTACCGCCGGCACTGCGTTTCAAAGTTCCTTAGAAACATGTCAATCCGATCAGTGCCCTCCACATACTTGGTGAGACTGTGCTTGTCCAGTTGGAGTCCATCTCTGGGGGGTCGGACCGGGGGGCAATAAGCGGGTCTGTTCATTGCCATAGAGATAAACGTTAGGGTTAGGGTTATAGGGGAATACGAAAAGTTAGGTATGTGACTCATTTGGGTACTAACCAATCAGAGAAGAGTTAGGATTGAAAGTTAGGGTTGAAAGTTAGGGTTGAAAGTTAGGGTTGAAAGTTAGGGTTGAAAGTTAGGGTTGACACTTAGGATTATTTTTCTATTTTTGTTTGGCCCAGGGTTATAGGGGAATACGAAAATTTAGGTATGTGACTCATTTGGGTACTAACCAATCAGAGAAGAGTTAGGGTTGAAAGTTAGGGTTGAAAGTTAGGGTTGAAAGTTAGGGTTGACACTTAGGATTATTTGTCTATTTTTGTTTGGCCCAGGGTTATAGGGGAATACGAAAATTTAGGTATGTGACTCATTTGGGTACTAACCAATCAGAGAAGAGTTAGGGTTGAAAGTTAGGGTTGAAAGTTAGGGTTGAAAGTTAGGGTTGAAAGTTAGGGTTGACACTTAGGATTATTTTTCTATTTTTGTTTGGCCCAGGGTTATAGGGGAATACGAAAATTTAGGTATGTGACTCATTTGGGTACTAACCAATCAGAGAAGAGTTAGGGTTGAAAGTTAGGGTTGAAAGTTAGGGTTGACACTTAGGATTATTTTTCTATTTTTGTTTGGCCCAGGGTTATAGGGGAATACGAAAATTTAGGTATGTGACTCATTTGGGTACTAACCAATCAGAGAAGAGTTAGGGTTGAAAGTTAGGGTTGAAAGTTAGGGTTGAAAGTTAGGGTTGAAAGTTAGGGTTGACACTTAGGATTATTTTTCTATTTTTGTTTGGCCCAGGGTTATAGGGGAATACGAAAATTTAGGTATGTGACTCATTTGGGTACTAACCAATCAGAGAAGAGTTAGGGTTGAAAGTTAGGGTTGAAAGTTAGGGTTGAAAGTTAGGGTTGAAAGTTAGGATTATTTTTCTATTTTTGTTTGGCCCAGGGTTATAGGGGAATACGAAAATTTAGGTATGTGACTCATTTGGGTACTAACCAATCAGAGAAGAGTTAGGGTTGAAAGTTAGGGTTGAAAGTTAGGGTTGAAAGTTAGGGTTGACACTTAGGATTATTTTTCTATTTTTGTTTGGCCCAGGGTTATAGGGGAATACGAAAATTTAGGTATGTGACTCATTTGGGTACTAACCAATCAGAGAAGAGTTAGGGTTGAAAGTTAGGGTTGAAAGTTAGGGTTGAAAGTTAGGGTTGACACTTAGGATTATTTTTCTATTTTTGTTTGGCCCAGGGTTATAGGGGAATACGAAAATTTAGGTATGTGACTCATTTGGGTACTAACCAATCAGAGAAGAGTTAGGGTTGAAAGTTAGGGTTGAAAGTTAGGGTTGAAAGTTAGGGTTGAATGTTAGGGTTAGGGTTAGGGTTAGGGTTAGGGTTAGGGTTATAGGGGAATACGAAAATTTAGGGTTAGGGTTAGGGTTAGGGTTAGGGTTATAGGGGAATACGAAAATTTAGGTATGTGACTCATTTGGGTACTAACCAATCAGAGAAGAGTTAGGGTTGAAAGTTAGGGTTGAAAGTTAGGGTTGAAAGTTAGGGTTGAAAGTTAGGGTTGAAAGTTAGGGTTGAAAGTTAGGGTTGAAAGTTAGGGTTGACACTTAGGATTATTTTGCTATTTTTGTTTGGCCCAGGGTTATAGGGGAATACGAAAATTTAGGTATGTGACTCATTTGGGTACTAACCAATCAGAGAAGAGTTAGGGTTGAAAGTTAGGGTTGAAAGTTAGGGTTGAAAGTTAGGGTTGAAAGTTAGGGTTGACACTTAGGATTATTTTTCTATTTTTGTTTGGCCCAGGGTTATAGGGGAATACGAAAATTTAGGTATGTGACTCATTTGGGTACTAACCAATCAGAGAAGAGTTAGGGTTGAAAGTTAGGGTTGAAAGTTAGGGTTGACACTTAGGATTATTTTTCTATTTTTGTTTGGCCCAGGGTTATAGGGGAATACGAAAATGTAGGTATGTGACTCATTTGGGTACTAACCAATCAGAGAAGAGTTAGGGTTGAAAGTTAGGGTTGAAAGTTAGGGTTGAAAGTTAGGGTTGAAAGTTAGGGTTGAAAGTTAGGGTTGACACTTAGGATTATTTTTCTATTTTTGTTTGGCCCAGGGTTATAGGGGAATACGAAAATTTAGGTATGTGACTCATTTGGGTACTAACCAATCAGAGAAGAGTTAGGGTTGAAAGTTAGGGTTGAAAGTTAGGGTTGAAAGTTAGGGTTGAAAGTTAGGGTTGAAAGTTAGGATTATTTTTCTATTTTTGTTTGGCCCAGGGTTATAGGGGAATACGAAAATTTAGGTATGTGACTCATTTGGGTACTAACCAATCAGAGAAGAGTTAGGGTTGAAAGTTAGGGTTGAAAGTTAGGGTTGAAAGTTAGGGTTGAAAGTTAGGGTTGAAAGTTAGGATTATTTTTCTATTTTTGTTTGGCCCAGGGTTATAGGGGAATACGAAAATTTAGGTATGTGACTCATTTGGGTACTAACCAATCAGAGAAGAGTTAGGGTTGAAAGTTAGGGTTGAAAGTTAGGGTTGAAAGTTAGGGTTGAATGTTAGGGTTAGGGTTAGGGTTAGGGTTAGGGTTATAGGGGAATACGAAAATTTAGGGTTAGGGTTAGGGTTAGGGTTAGGGTTAGGGTTAGGGTTATAGGGGAATACGAAAATTTAGGTATGTGACTCATTTGGGTACTAACCAATCAGAGAAGAGTTAGGGTTGAAAGTTAGGGTTGAAAGTTAGGGTTGAAAGTTAGGGTTGAAAGTTAGGGTTGAAAGTTAGGGTTGAAAGTTAGGGTTGAAAGTTAGGGTTGACACTTAGGATTATTTGTCTATTTTTGTTTGGCCCAGGGTTATAGGGGAATACGAAAATTTAGGTATGTGACTCATTTGGGTACTAACCAATCAGAGAAGAGTTAGGGTTGAAAGTTAGGGTTGAAAGTTAGGGTTGAAAGTTAGGGTTGACACTTAGGATTATTTTTCTATTTTTGTTTGGCCCAGGGTTATAGGGGAATACGAAAATTTAGGTATGTGACTCATTTGGGTACTAACCAATCAGAGAAGAGTTAGGGTTGAAAGTTAGGGTTGAAAGTTAGGGTTGAAAGTTAGGGTTGACACTTTGGATTATTTTTCTATTTTTATTTGGCCCAGGGTTATAGGGGAATACGAAAATTTAGGTATGTGACTCATTTGGGTACTAACCAATCAGAGAAGAGTTAGGGTTGAAAGTTAGGGTTGAAAGTTAGGGTTGAAAGTTAGGGTTGAAAGTTAGGGTTGACACTTAGGATTATTTTTCTATTTTTGTTTGGCCCAGGGTTATAGGGGAATACGAAAATTTAGGTATGTGACTCATTTGGGTACTAACCAATCAGAGAAGAGTTAGGGTTGAAAGTTAGGGTTGAAAGTTAGGGTTGAAAGTTAGGGTTGACACTTAGGATTATTTTTCTATTTTTGTTTGGCCCAGGGTTATAGGGGAATACGAAAATTTAGGTATGTGACTCATTTGGGTACTAACCAATCAGAGAAGAGCTAGGGTTGAAAGTTAGGGTTGAAAGTTAGGGTTGAAAGTTAGGGTTGAAAGTTAGGGTTGAAAGTTAGGGTTGAAAGTTAGGGTTGACACTTAGGATTATTTTTCTATTTTTGTTTGGCCCAGGGTTATAGGGGAATACGAAAATTTAGGTATGTGACTCATTTGGGTACTAACCAATCAGAGAAGAGTTAGGGTTGAAAGTTAGGGTTGAAAGTTAGGGTTGAAAGTTAGGGTTGAATGTTAGGGTTAGGGTTAGGGTTAGGGTTAGGGTTAGGGTTAGGGTTATAGGGGAATACGAAAATTTAGGGTTAGGGTTAGGGTTAGGGTTAGGGTTAGGGTTATAGGGGAATACGAAAATTTAGGTATGTGACTCATTTGGGTACTAACCAATCAGAGAAGAGTTAGGGTTGAAAGTTAGGGTTGAAAGTTAGGGTTGAAAGTTAGGGTTGAAAGTTAGGGTTGAAAGTTAGGGTTGAAAGTTAGGGTTGAAAGTTAGGGTTGACACTTAGGATTATTTTGCTATTTTTGTTTGGCCCAGGGTTATAGGGGAATACGAAAATTTAGGTATGTGACTCATTTGGGTACTAACCAATCAGAGAAGAGTTAGGGTTGAAAGTTAGGGTTGAAAGTTAGGGTTGAAAGTTAGGGTTGAAAGTTAGGGTTGAAAGTTAGGGTTGACACTTAGGATTATTTTTCTATTTTTGTTTGGCCCAGGGTTATAGGGGAATACGAAAATTTAGGTATGTGACTCATTTGGGTACTAACCAATCAGAGAAGAGTTAGGGTTGAAAGTTAGGGTTGAAAGTTAGGGTTGAAAGTTAGGGTTGACACTTAGGATTATTTTTCTATTTTTGTTTGGCCCAGGGTTATAGGGGAATACGAAAATTTAGGTATGTGACTCATTTGGGTACTAACCAATCAGAGAAGAGTTAGGGTTGAAAGTTAGGGTTGAAAGTTAGGGTTGAAAGTTAGGGTTGATACTTAGGATTATTTTTCTATTTTTGTTTGGCCCAGGGTTATAGGGGAATACGAAAATTTAGGTATGTGACTCATTTGGGTACTAACCAATCAGAGAAGAGTTAGGGTTGAAAGTTAGGGTTGAAAGTTAGGGTTGAAAGTTAGGATTATTTTTCTATTTTTGTTTGGCCCAGGGTTATAGGGGAATACGAAAATTTAGGTATGTGACTCATTTGGGTACTAACCAATCAGAGAAGAGTTAGGGTTGAAAGTTAGGGTTGAAAGTTAGGGTTGAAAGTTAGGGTTGAAAGTTAGGGTTGAAAGTTAGGGTTGACACTTAGGATTATTTTTCTATTTTTGTTTGGCCCAGGGTTATAGGGGAATACGAAAATTTAGGTATGTGACTCATTTGGGTACTAACCAATCAGAGAAGAGTTAGGGTTGAAAGTTAGGGTTGAAAGTTAGGGTTGAAAGTTAGGGTTGAAAGTTAGGGTTGAAAGTTAGGATTATTTTTCTATTTTTGTTTGGCCCAGGGTTATAGGGGAATACGAAAATTTAGGTATGTGACTCATTTGGGTACTAACCAATCAGAGAAGAGTTAGGGTTGAAAGTTAGGGTTGAAAGTTAGGGTTGAAAGTTAGGGTTGAAAGTTAGGGTTGAAAGTTAGGATTATTTTTCTATTTTTGTTTGGCCCAGGGTTATAGGGGAATACGAAAATTTAGGTATGTGACTCATTTGGGTACTAACCAATCAGAGAAGAGTTAGGGTTGAAAGTTAGGGTTGAAAGTTAGGGTTGAAAGTTAGGGTTGAAAGTTAGGGTTGACACTTTGGATTATTTTTCTATTTTTGTTTGGCCCAGGGTTATAGGGGAATACGAAAATTTAGGTATGTGACTCATTTGGGTACTAACCAATCAGAGAAGAGTTAGGGTTGAAAGTTAGGGTTGAAAGTTAGGGTTGAAAGTTAGGATTATTTTTCTATTTTTGTTTGGCCCAGGGTTATAGGGGAATACGAAAATGTAGGTATGTGACTCATTTGGGTACTAACCAATCAGAGAAGAGTTAGGGTTGAAAGTTAGGGTTGAAAGTTAGGGTTGAAAGTTAGGGTTGAAAGTTAGGGTTGAAAGTTAGGATTATTTTTCTATTTTTGTTTGGCCCAGGGTTATAGGGGAATACGAAAATTTAGGTATGTGACTCATTTGGGTACTAACCAATCAGAGAAGAGTTAGGGTTGAAAGTTAGGGTTGAAAGTTAGGGTTGAAAGTTAGGGTTGAAAGTTAGGATTATTTTTCTATTTTTGTTTGGCCCAGGGTTATAGGGGAATACGAAAATTTAGGTATGTGACTCATTTGGGTACTAACCAATCAGAGAAGAGTTAGGGTTGAAAGTTAGGGTTGAAAGTTAGGGTTGAAAGTTAGGGTTGAAAGTTAGGGTTGAAAGTTAGTGTTGAAAGTTAGGGTTGACACTTAGGATTATTTTTCTATTTTTGTTTGGCCCAGGGTTATAGGGGAATACGAAAATTTATGTATGTGACTCATTTGGGTACTAACCAATCAGAGAAGAGTTAGGGTTGAAAGTTAGGGTTGAAAGTTAGGGTTGAAAGTTAGGGTTGAAAGTTAGTGTTGAAAGTTAGGGTTGAAAGTTAGGGTTGAAAGTTAGGGTTGACACTTAGGATTATTTTTCTATTTTTGTTTGGCCCAGGGTTATAGGGGAATATGAAAATTTAGGTATGTGACTCATTTGGGTACTAACCAATCAGAGAAGAGTTAGGGTTGAAAGTTAGGGTTGAAAGTTAGGGTTGAAAGTTAGGGTTGAAAGTTAGGATTATTTTTCTATTTTTGTTTGGCCCAGGGTTATAGGGGAATACGAAAATTTAGGTATGTGACTCATTTGGGTACTAACCAATCAGAGAAGAGTTAGGGTTGAAAGTTAGGGTTGAAAGTTAGGGTTGACACTTAGGATTATTTTTCTATTTTTGTTTGGCCCAGGGTTATAGGGGAATACGAAAATTTAGGTATGTGACTCATTTGGGTACTAACCAATCAGAGAAGAGTTAGGGTTGAAAGTTAGGGTTGAAAGTTAGGGTTGAAAGTTAGGGTTGACACTTAGGATTATTTTTCTATTTTTGTTTGGCCCAGGGTTATAGGGGAATACGAAAATTTAGGTATGTGACTCATTTGGGTACTAACCAATCAGAGAAGAGTTAGGGTTGAAAGTTAGGGTTGAAAGTTAGGGTTGAAAGTTAGGGTTGAAAGTTAGGGTTGAAAGTTAGGGTTGAAAGTTAGGGTTGAAAGTTAGGATTATTTTTCTATTTTTGTTTGGCCCAGGGTTATAGGGGAATACGAAAATTTAGGTATGTGACTCATTTGGGTACTAACCAATCAGAGAAGAGTTAGGGTTGAAAGTTAGGGTTGAAAGTTAGGGTTGAAAGTTAGGGTTGAAAGTTAGGGTTGAAAGTTAGGGTTGACACTTAGGATTATTTTTCTATTTTTGTTTGGCCCAGGGTTATAGGGGAATACGAAAATTTAGGTATGTGACTCATTTGGGTACTAACCAATCAGAGAAGAGTTAGGGTTGAAAGTTAGGGTTGAAAGTTAGGGTTGAAAGTTAGGGTTGAAAGTTAGGGTTGAAAGTTAGGATTATTTTTCTATTTTTGTTTGGCCCAGGGTTATAGGGGAATACGAAAATTTAGGTATGTGACTCATTTGGGTACTAACCAATCAGAGAAGAGTTAGGGTTGAAAGTTAGGGTTGAAAGTTAGGGTTGAAAGTTAGGGTTGAAAGTTAGGGTTGAAAGTTAGGATTATTTTTCTATTTTTGTTTGGCCCAGGGTTATAGGGGAATACGAAAATTTAGGTATGTGACTCATTTGGGTACTAACCAATCAGAGAAGAGTTAGGGTTGAAAGTTAGGGTTGAAAGTTAGGGTTGAAAGTTAGGGTTGAATGTTAGGGTTAGGGTTAGGGTTAGGGTTAGGGTTAGGGTTATAGGGGAATACGAAAATTTAGGGTTAGGGTTAGGGTTAGGGTTAGGGTTAGGGTTAGGGTTATAGGGGAATACGAAAATTTAGGTATGTGACTCATTTGGGTACTAACCAATCAGAGAAGAGTTAGGGTTGAAAGTTAGGGTTGAAAGTTAGGGTTGAAAGTTAGGGTTGAAAGTTAGGGTTGAAAGTTAGGGTTGAAAGTTAGGGTTGAAAGTTAGGGTTGACACTTAGGATTATTTGTCTATTTTTGTTTGGCCCAGGGTTATAGGGGAATACGAAAATTTAGGTATGTGACTCATTTGGGTACTAACCAATCAGAGAAGAGTTAGGGTTGAAAGTTAGGGTTGAAAGTTAGGGTTGAAAGTTAGGGTTGACACTTAGGATTATTTTTCTATTTTTGTTTGGCCCAGGGTTATAGGGGAATACGAAAATTTAGGTATGTGACTCATTTGGGTACTAACCAATCAGAGAAGAGTTAGGGTTGAAAGTTAGGGTTGAAAGTTAGGGTTGAAAGTTAGGGTTGACACTTAGGATTATTTTTCTATTTTTGTTTGGCCCAGGGTTATAGGGTTAGGGTTAGGGTTAGGGTTAGGGTTAGGGTTAGGGTTAGGGTTAGGGTTAGGGTTATAGGGGAATACGAAAATTTAGGTATGTGACTCATTTGGGTACTAACCAATCAGAGAAGAGTTAGGGTTGAAAGTTAGGGTTGAAAGTTAGGGTTGAAAGTTAGGGTTGACACTTAGGATTATTTTTCTATTTTTGTTTGGCCCAGGGTTATAGGGGAATACGAAAATTTAGGTATGTGACTCATTTGGGTACTAACCAATCAGAGAAGAGTTAGGGTTGAAAGTTAGGGTTGAAAGTTAGGGTTGAAAGTTAGGGTTGATACTTAGGATTATTTTTCTATTTTTGTTTGGCCCAGGGTTATAGGGGAATACGAAAATTTAGGTATGTGACTCATTTGGGTACTAACCAATCAGAGAAGAGTTAGGGTTGAAAGTTAGGGTTGAAAGTTAGGGTTGAAAGTTAGGATTATTTTTCTATTTTTGTTTGGCCCAGGGTTATAGGGGAATACGAAAATTTAGGTATGTGACTCATTTGGGTACTAACCAATCAGAGAAGAGTTAGGGTTGAAAGTTAGGGTTGAAAGTTAGGGTTGAAAGTTAGGGTTGAAAGTTAGGGTTGAAAGTTAGGGTTGACACTTAGGATTATTTTTCTATTTTTGTTTGGCCCAGGGTTATAGGGGAATACGAAAATTTAGGTATGTGACTCATTTGGGTACTAACCAATCAGAGAAGAGTTAGGGTTGAAAGTTAGGGTTGAAAGTTAGGGTTGAAAGTTAGGGTTGAAAGTTAGGGTTGAAAGTTAGGATTATTTTTCTATTTTTGTTTGGCCCAGGGTTATAGGGGAATACGAAAATTTAGGTATGTGACTCATTTGGGTACTAACCAATCAGAGAAGAGTTAGGGTTGAAAGTTAGGGTTGAAAGTTAGGGTTGAAAGTTAGGGTTGAAAGTTAGGGTTGAAAGTTAGGATTATTTTTCTATTTTTGTTTGGCCCAGGGTTATAGGGGAATACGAAAATTTAGGTATGTGACTCATTTGGGTACTAACCAATCAGAGAAGAGTTAGGGTTGAAAGTTAGGGTTGAAAGTTAGGGTTGAAAGTTAGGGTTGAAAGTTAGGGTTGAAAGTTAGGGTTGACACTTTGGATTATTTTTCTATTTTTGTTTGGCCCAGGGTTATAGGGGAATACGAAAATTTAGGTATGTGACTCATTTGGGTACTAACCAATCAGAGAAGAGTTAGGGTTGAAAGTTAGGGTTGAAAGTTAGGGTTGAAAGTTAGGATTATTTTTCTATTTTTGTTTGGCCCAGGGTTATAGGGGAATACGAAAATGTAGGTATGTGACTCATTTGGGTACTAACCAATCAGAGAAGAGTTAGGGTTGAAAGTTAGGGTTGAAAGTTAGGGTTGAAAGTTAGGGTTGAAAGTTAGGGTTGAAAGTTAGGATTATTTTTCTATTTTTGTTTGGCCCAGGGTTATAGGGGAATACGAAAATTTAGGTATGTGACTCATTTGGGTACTAACCAATCAGAGAAGAGTTAGGGTTGAAAGTTAGGGTTGAAAGTTAGGGTTGAAAGTTAGGGTTGAAAGTTAGGATTATTTTTCTATTTTTGTTTGGCCCAGGGTTATAGGGGAATACGAAAATTTAGGTATGTGACTCATTTGGGTACTAACCAATCAGAGAAGAGTTAGGGTTGAAAGTTAGGGTTGAAAGTTAGGGTTGAAAGTTAGGGTTGAAAGTTAGGGTTGAAAGTTAGTGTTGAAAGTTAGGGTTGACACTTAGGATTATTTTTCTATTTTTGTTTGGCCCAGGGTTATAGGGGAATACGAAAATTTATGTATGTGACTCATTTGGGTACTAACCAATCAGAGAAGAGTTAGGGTTGAAAGTTAGGGTTGAAAGTTAGGGTTGAAAGTTAGGGTTGAAAGTTAGTGTTGAAAGTTAGGGTTGAAAGTTAGGGTTGAAAGTTAGGGTTGACACTTAGGATTATTTTTCTATTTTTGTTTGGCCCAGGGTTATAGGGGAATATGAAAATTTAGGTATGTGACTCATTTGGGTACTAACCAATCAGAGAAGAGTTAGGGTTGAAAGTTAGGGTTGAAAGTTAGGGTTGAAAGTTAGGGTTGAAAGTTAGGATTATTTTTCTATTTTTGTTTGGCCCAGGGTTATAGGGGAATACGAAAATTTAGGTATGTGACTCATTTGGGTACTAACCAATCAGAGAAGAGTTAGGGTTGAAAGTTAGGGTTGAAAGTTAGGGTTGACACTTAGGATTATTTTTCTATTTTTGTTTGGCCCAGGGTTATAGGGGAATACGAAAATTTAGGTATGTGACTCATTTGGGTACTAACCAATCAGAGAAGAGTTAGGGTTGAAAGTTAGGGTTGAAAGTTAGGGTTGAAAGTTAGGGTTGACACTTAGGATTATTTTTCTATTTTTGTTTGGCCCAGGGTTATAGGGGAATACGAAAATTTAGGTATGTGACTCATTTGGGTACTAACCAATCAGAGAAGAGTTAGGGTTGAAAGTTAGGGTTGAAAGTTAGGGTTGAAAGTTAGGGTTGAAAGTTAGGGTTGAAAGTTAGGGTTGAAAGTTAGGGTTGAAAGTTAGGATTATTTTTCTATTTTTGTTTGGCCCAGGGTTATAGGGGAATACGAAAATTTAGGTATGTGACTCATTTGGGTACTAACCAATCAGAGAAGAGTTAGGGTTGAAAGTTAGGGTTGAAAGTTAGGGTTGAAAGTTAGGGTTGAAAGTTAGGGTTGAAAGTTAGGGTTGACACTTAGGATTATTTTTCTATTTTTGTTTGGCCCAGGGTTATAGGGGAATACGAAAATTTAGGTATGTGACTCATTTGGGTACTAACCAATCAGAGAAGAGTTAGGGTTGAAAGTTAGGGTTGAAAGTTAGGGTTGAAAGTTAGGGTTGACACTTAGGATTATTTTCTATTTTTGTTTGGCCCTGGGTTATAGGGGAATACGAAAATTTAGGTATGTGACTCATTTGGGTACTAACCAATCAGAGAAGAGTTAGGGTTGAAAGTTAGGGTTGAAAGTTAGGGTTGAAAGTTAGGGTTGAAAGTTAGGATTATTTTTCTATTTTTGTTTGGCCCAGGGTTATAGGGGAATACGAAAATTTAGGTATGTGACTCATTTGGGTACTAACCAATCAGAGAAGAGTTAGGGTTGAAAGTTAGGGTTGAAAGTTAGGGTTGAAAGTTAGGGTTGAAAGTTAGGGTTGACACTTAGGATTATTTTTCTATTTTTGTTTGGCCCAGGGTTATAGGGGAATACGAAAATTTAGGTATGTGACTCATTTGGGTACTAACCAATCAGAGAAGAGTTAGGGTTGAAAGTTAGGGTTGAAAGTTAGGGTTGAAAGTTAGGGTTAGGGTTAGGGTTATACGAAAATTTAGGCATGTGACTCATTTGGGTACTAACCAATCAGAGAAGAGTTAGGGTTAGTGTTCAAAGTTAGGGTTGACCCTTATGATTATTTTTGTATTTGTGTTTGGTTAAAAAAGAATAGAACATTTTTAGTTATGTGACTCATTTAGTCACACTTGACCAATGAGAGTTAAGTTCTGAATAATTTAGGGAGGGTGTGGTTTGGGGTTGAAAGTGTGGTAAGAAAAAGTGTAAGTGGGTAAGCAGGTGAGGGAGGTTGTGGGTAGGTGGGTGAGGGAGGTTTAGGGATGTATGGTGGGTGTGGGTAAGGGAGGTTGAAGGTTTGTGAGGGAAGGTGGATGATGAAGAGAGTGGGTAGGTGGTGTTGTAGGTGGATTAGGGAGGGTGAGTAAATGTGTTTGGGAGGGTGAGGATGAAGGTGGGTGAAAAAAGTGTGGGTCAGTTAAGGTATGGGTGAGTGGGCAAGGGTGAGGCTGGGTATGGGTGTGCAGGTAAGGGTGGTGAAGGTGAATTTTAATATGGATGATGGAGGGTAGAAGGTGGGTGAGGGAGGTTGGGTGAAGGAGGGTTTGGGAAGGTGATGTTGAAGGTGGGTGAGGGATGGTTAATATGGGTATAGGAGGCTTTGTAGGTAAGGTTGAGGCCAGTAAGGTAGAGTAAACGTGGGTAAGGGAGGGTGAGGATTAAGGTGGAAGAGGGAGGGTGTGTTTAGGTGGGGTTAAAGGTTGGTGAATGTAGGTGAGGTAGGTTGAAAGTGGATGAGTGAAGGTGTGGGTGAGTGAAGGTGTTGGTGAATGGGCAATGGTGGGTGGGTGAAGGTGGATGAGGTGGTGGGTTATAGTGAACATGGGTCAAGGAGGGTAAGAGCAGGTGAGGGAGGGCATGGAATCAGTCTGTGAGCCTGCCCTTTCTATTTTGTTGTATATATTCTATTCCCTATCCAATTGACATGTTGCATTTATATGCAGTTAGTCATTCAAAAATTTGAAAACTCTTGCATTCGTTGCATGTTAGCGAGAGGCACCCTTAGAGGTAAAGAGCTAGCTTTTACCTCACTACTAAGTACTTGGACATTGAGGACTAGATCCATTTTGTACAGAGCGGAGCTTCTCCTCTGCCGTATGCTAGGAGTGAAGAAGCACTACTGTCTATCGTCCGTAAAGGGGTATGCTTTCTTCCCCCAATTTACAGTCGAGCTAGCGCTGCAGATGGGACAGTAGCGAAGAGTTCACTGCCTGACTCTAAAAGGGCACACTCGTGTAAAGGGAGAGAAATCAACTCAAAGCTTTATATCCTGAGAGATAAAAGCAATGCATTGTGTAGGTGTACTCACTTACCTCAACTACTTACCTCCTTGTTTGTATGTCCTTTGTGAACAGCATCTTGATAGACGAACTTACCTATTTTCATACTGCAAATAAATTTTACCCAAGATAAGTGAAAAAATATAATGCAATCCCCTTTAGAGCAATGCAGTTGAGGACCCTCTTTCACTGATGGACTAAATAAACAATGCTTAGACTGAGTGAGAGAGGGGTTTGTGAGAGAGAGGGGAGAGTGGTAGTCCTTGAGAGAGAGAGAGAAAGAAAGGACATTTGTGAGAGTAAAATACAGGTGATTTAGAAGGAGCAGGGATGCTAGTCAGGGAGAGTAATAGAGAGCAGGGAGAGAAAGAGACGGTGTGAGAAAGAAAGAGAGAGAGAGAAGTGGAAGAAAGAAATGTGTGTGAGAGCAAGAGACGGGTTGAAATGAAAGAGATAGAGTGGCAGTAAGAGAGAAAAAATTTGAGAGAAGGGAGAGGGAGAGAGAAGGGAGAGGGAGAGAGAAGGGAGAGGGAGAGAGAAGGGAGTGACAAGTGTGAGAGGAGGGACAGAGAAGGGAGAGGGAGAGAGAAGGGAGAGGGAGAGAAAAGGAAAAGGGAGAGAAAAGGAAAAGGGAGAGAAAAGGAAAAGGGAGAGAAAAGGAAAAGGGAGAGAAAAGGAAAAGGGAGAGAAAAGGAAAAGGGAGAGAAAAGGAAAAGGGAGAGAGAAGGAAAAGGGAGAGAAAAGGAAAAGGGAGAGAAAAGGAAAAGGGAGAGAAAAGGGAGAGAAAAGGGAGAGAAAGGGGAGAGAAAGGGGAGAGAAAAGGGAGAGAAAAGGAAAGGGAGATAGAAGGAAAAGGGAGAGAAAATGAAGAGGGAGAGAGAATGGAGAGACAAGGGAGAGGGAGAGACAAGGAAAGGGAGAGAGAAGGGATAGGGAGAGAGAAGGGAGAGGGAGAGAGATGGGAGTGACAAGGGAGAGAGGAGGGAGAGCGAAGGAAGAGGGAGAGAGAAAAGGGAGAGAGAGAGAGAAGGGAGAGAAAGAGAGTGATGAGGGAGTGACAAGGAAAAGGGAGAGAGAAGGGAGAGGGAGAGAGAAGGGAGAGGGAGAGAGGAGAGAGAAAAGGGAGAGAGAGAGAAGGGAGAGGGAGAGACAGAGAGAAGGAAGAGGGTGAGAGAGAAGGGAAAGGGAGAGAGAGAGAAGGGAGAGGGAGAGAGAGAGGTAGAGGGAATGACGAGGGAGTTATAAGGGAGAGGGCGAGAGAAGGGAGGGGGAGAGAGAGAGAGAGAGAAGGGAGTGGAGAAAGAGAGAAGGGAGAGGGAGAGCGAAGGAAAGGGGAGGCAAGGAAAAGGGAGAGAATGGAGATAAGGAAAAGGGAGAGAGCATGGAAAGGGAGAGAGAAGTAAGAGGGAGAGAGAAGGAAGAGGGAGAGAGAAGGGATAGGGAGAGAGAAGGCAGAGAGAAGGCAGAGGGATAGAGAAGGGAGTGAGAAAAGGGAGAGAGAAAGAAAAGGGAGAGAGAAGGGAAAAGGAGAGAGAAGGAAAAGGGAGAGAGAAGGAAAGGGAGAGAGAAGGAAAGGGAGAGAGAAGGAAAGGGAGAGAGAATGGAGAGACAAGGGAGAGGGAGAGACAAGGAAAGGGAGAGAGAAGGGATAGGGAGAGAGAAGGGAGAGGGAGAGAGAAGGGGGTGACAAGGGAGAGAGGAGGGAGAGAGAAGGGAGAGGGAGAGAGAAGGAAAAGGGAGGGGAAAGGAAAAGGGAGAGAGAATGGAAAGGGAGAGAGAAGGAAGAGGGAGGGAGAAGGAAGATGGAGAGAGAAGGAAGATGGAGAGAGAAGGAAGAGGGAGAGAGAAGGAAGAGGGAAAGAGAAGGAAGAGGGAGAGAGAAGGAAGAGGGAGAGAAAATGGAGAGACAAGGGAGAGGTAGAAACAAGGGAGAGGGAGCGACAAGGGATAGGGAGAGAGAAGGAAGAGGGAGAGAGAGAAGGAAGAGGGAGAGAGAGAAGGAAGAGGGAGAGAGAGAAGGGATATGGAGAGAGAGAAGGTAGAGGGAGAGAGAGAAGGAAGAGGGAGAGAGAGAAGGGAGATGGAGAAGAAGGAAGATGGAGAAGGGAGAGAGAGAGAGAGAGAGAGAGAGAGAGAGAGAGAGAGAGAGATGAGGGAGTGACAAGGAAAATGGAGAGAGAAGGGAGAGAGAAGGGAGAGGGAGAGAGAAGAGAGAAGGGAGAGAGAGAAGAGAGAGGGAGAGACAGAGAGAAGGAAGAGGGTGAGAGAGAAAGGAATGGTTGAGAGAGAGTAGGGAGAGGGAGAGGGAATGACGAGGGAGTTATAAGGGAGAGGGAGAGAGAAGGGAGGGGGAGAGAGAGAAGGGAGTGGAGAGAGAGAGAAGGGAGAGGGAGAGCGAAGGAAAGGGTAGGGGAAAGGAAAAGGGAGAGAATGGAGAGATAAGGAAAAGGGAGATAGCATGGAAAGGGAGAGAGACGGAAGAGGGAGAGAGAAGGAAGAGGGAGAGAGAAGGGATAGGGAGAGAGAAGGGAGAGAAAGGCAGAGGGATAGAGAAGGGAGTGAGAAAAGGGAGAGAGAAAGAAAAGGGAGAGAGAAGGGAAATTGAGAGAGAAGGAAAAGGGAGAGAGAAGGAAAGGGAGAGGGAAGGAAAAGGGAGAGAGAATGGAGAGACAAGGGAGAGGGAGAGACAAGGAAAGGGAGAGAGAAGGGATAGGGAGAGAGAAGGGAGAGGGAGAGAGGAGGGGATGACAAGGGAGAGAGGAGGGAGAGAGAAGGGAGAGGGAGAGAGAAGGAAAAGGGAGCGGAAAGGAAAAGGGAGAGAGAATGGAAAGGGAGAGAGAAGGAAGATGGAGAGAGAAGGAAGATGGAGAGAGAAGGAAGATGGAGAGAGAAGGAAGATGGAGAGAGAAGGAAGATGGAGAGAGAAGGAAGAGGGAGAGGGAAGGAAGAGGGAGAGAGAATGGAGAGACAAGGGAGAGGTAGAAACAAGGCAGAGGGAGCGACAAGGGATAGGGAGAGAGAAGGAAGAGGGAGAGAGAAAAGGGATAGGGAGAGAGAGAAGGGATAGGGAGAGAGAGAAGGGATACGGAGAGAGAGAAGGGATACAGAGAGAGAGAAGGTAGATGTAGAGAGAAGGGAGATGGAGAAAGAAGGAAGATGGAGAAGGGAGAGAGAGAGAAGGGAGAGAGAGAGAGAGAGAGGGAGAGAGAGAGAGTGATGAGGGAGTGACAAGGAAAAGGGAGAGAGAAGGGAGAGAGAAGGGAGAGGGAGAGAGGAGAGAGAGAAGGGAGAGAGAGAGAAGGGAGAGGGAGAGACAGAGAGAAGGAAGAGGGTGAGAGAGAAGGGAAAGGGAGAGAGAGAGAAGGGAGAGAGAGAAGGGAGAGGGAGAGAGAGAGGTAGAGGGAATGACGAGGGAGTTATAAGGGAGAGGGAGAGAGAAGGGAGGGGGAGAGAGAGAGAAGGGAGAGAGAGAGAGAGAGGGAGAGAGAGAGAGTGATGAGGGAGTGACAAGGAAAAGGGAGAGAGAAGGGAGAGAGAAGGGAGAGGGAGAGAGGAGAGAGAGAAGGGAGAGAGAGAGAAGGGAGAGGGAGAGACAGAGAGAAGGAAGAGGGTGAGAGAGAAGGGAAAGGGAGAGAGAGAGAAGGGAGAGAGAGAAGGGAGAGGGAGAGAGAGAGGTAGAGGGAATGACGAGGGAGTTATAAGGGAGAGGGAGAGAGAAGGGAGGGGGAGAGAGAGAGAGAAGGGAGTGGAGAGAGAGAGAAGGGAGAGGGAGAGCGAAGGAAAGGGGAAGGGAAAGGAAAAGGGAGAGAATGGAGAGATAAGGAAAAGGGAGAGAGCATGGAGAGGGAG